>NC_064641.1:728272319-728575350 GCF_023864345.2 Schistocerca serialis cubense
AGATAAACCTTCCTCCCTTTTTTTATATTCCTATTAACTTCCATATTCAGGGATGCTGCAACGGCCTTATGATCACTGATTCCCTGTTCTGTACATACAGAGTCGAAAAGTTCGGGTCTGTTTGTTATCAGTAGGTCCAAGATGTTATCTCCACGAGTCGGTTCTCTGTTTAATTGCTCGAGGTAATTTTCGGATAGTGCACTCAGTATAATGTCACTCGATGCTCTGTCCCTACCACCCGTCCTAAACATCTGAGTGTCCCAGTCTATATCTGGTAAATTGAAATCTCCACCTAAGACTATAACATGCTGAGAAAATTTATGTGAAATGTATTCCAAATTTTCTCTCAGTTGTTCTGCCACTAATGCTGCTGAGGCGGGAGGTCGGTAAAAGGAGCCAATTATTAACCTAGTTCGGTTGTTTAGTGTAACCTCCACCCATAATAATTCACAGGAACTATCCACTTCTACTTCACTACAGGATAAACTACTACTAACAGCGACGAACACTTCACCACCGGTTGCATGCACTCTATCCTTTCTAAACACCGTCTGTACCTTTGTAAAAATTTCGGCAGAATTTATCTCTGGCTTAAGCCAGCTTTCTGTACCTATAACGATTTCAGCTTCGGTGCTTTCTATCAGCGCTTGAACTTCCGGTACTTTACCAACGCAGCTACAGAGGGGCTTCTAGCCATAGCACTCTCCTCTCCACTTGGGGTCGAATAGGAGGGCACCGGTTTGCAAAACTTTTACCTGAACCAGGCAGCAGTCCATCGCAAAGGCGACCAGTTGGCAGAAAGTGGGTAGAGAATGCCATTTAAGAGGACTGCTGTAAGCTGAGCCTCTGTGCAACTGGTGGGAAGGTCATAAAAGTCTGTGAATTCCCATGTTAGAAGCTGGGACGATATGGACAGAATGACTGGTGCATGTTATTAGTGAAGACAAGGCTGTAGCTCCCCTGACGCCACGGAGTTGCCAGGTTGTCTTAGGGAGCGGCAAGAAACATATATATTTCACAGGCTCAACTATCTGGGAAGATTAACAGCCTTCTTTTAGAAATTGGAAGTGGCCGGTGTGGAAAAATTAGATCTCTCCATAAATGAGGGACTGTGGTCCTGCCTAGCTAGATATGTTTTTGTCCATACGTGGCTATGCTTACTGTGAGAAAGACGCTTCCCTAGCTAAAATTCCTCTGTTAGACATGAGAGATTTGGGGTCGCTGATCGGCCCCGATCAGGATATGCAAAGTGGAGGCTTGCTCCCCCAGTGTGGGAACCCCTGTGTTGTGTCTGGATTGGCCACAAGGCCAACGAAGCGACGAAGACGGGAGATTCAATGAGTAGAGGATAGTTAGATTGGTTTGTGCCGTGTTGGGGCGATTTCGTTTATGTTTATTCGGCTCCTGTACCGAGGCTTCTTTGTGATTCTTTGTCTTCTTTGTCTTCTGGTCCTCTGCTCGTGGAGAATCTCAAGTCTTTCCCTAGTGGGTAAGACGTGTGGTCTGTATCTTGTGGTGAAACGAGAACCATCGTTAGTTTCCAATTGTACCGACAGTGGAACTGCCTGTCATCTCGGACATATCGTGTGTCATTAGGGTGACCTTATTCGTCCTGAGTCAGCCGTCTGACGTTTGACAATTCTAGCATGCACCATCATCCCTGTGAGTCAGACCAGCGAGCAGGTACACCTCACACTGAAATCTATCAGGATTTCAGAGCTCTGATGAGGAGGTTTCCCGTGTTCTGATAATCACAACGCCAGGCCGTGTAGTTTGCAAATTTTCATGGGCGCATCAGACCATTACAGCTGCCACAGCTTCTCGCCCACAGAGCGCCGTTTTCTGCTGCCGACTGAATCAACGTGAAAGAGTAAAATACTGATGCACTGTCGTAGGGTTGTTAAATCATATTCACAACTCCCTGTTCTCCAGTGAAGCTTAGTTTGAAGTAATGGTCTCAGGTAATTGTATTTGAAAAGCATTGGGCCTCAGAGAGGATAAATGTAAACAAAGTCAGTTTGCGTTGTAAAATGGAATAATTTAGAGGAGAATTTGTATAGCTTCCACCCCCATTTATGCTTTGCCAATCAAACACCATCCCTTTCCTGACTTGTGTTTCTCATTTTTTGTGTAAGATGTATCAGCTGGTTGTAGTTACAAAATAATCAATAAAAGTCATTATTTTGTAAACTTAAATGCGCCACTGTTCTCATACATATTGCCTCACCTGTTCATTGCTTTAATTTTATTTTAGTGGTACGTGGGTGCACCAGCAACTTAAGGTTCAATCTTATTAAATTAAGTAGTTTGATAATTTACTTTCGTTCCGAAATTGACCGCAGGCATATGCAACAAAAGTGTCCTGAGTAAATTCACTAATTTCTTATATAAGAGTTAAGATAATAACTCACGATTTGAAGGTTATTGACAAGATAATATTTTTCTTTTCGTAAAGATAATAACATTTAGCATCATTGAGACAAATATTTATGATTGAAGCAAACGATGACTGGCAACCTCATGAAGCTAACTGTGGGAAAGAATAATTTTCACCTATGAAGGTTAAATAAGAGGTTGAGAGTAAAAGCACTGTAACAACTCGCTCGCAGGTTTAATGTCTGCAGTTATGCAATGGCGGCACGAATACTTCATGTCAAGCCTGTTTCCCCAAACATGATTTTGGAGAAAAAGTTTCTTGAGTGCTTCAGGCCTCCATAGCAAACACAGTATTCTTATATGCAAAAGTTCGTCTTGAATATTATATAGCTATTCGTATAGCTTCGCCCTCGGAAACATTTCTGAAAGATGTGGGCGCACATTTGTGCTAAGTATCGCGTGTTTATAAGTAAACTGACAGCATTCCAAATGCTGCAGTGTTGGCTGTACACACCACAGGACGCTGAAACATCGTAAGTATGTTCATTATGGGTGCGCTCGCGGAGTACGCTGAAAAAAATAATAGTTCCACTTCCTGACGCCAGGTGAAAATATAATGCTGTAAGCAGTCATAATGTGATGCGGGTGCAGGAAAAGTGAAGGAACGACCAAACACAAGGTAACGGTGGTTCTGGCACGTTTATTAGGATTTGGTCAGACGTTACATGTACTCAAGTGGTCTTCTGACTAGGCAACACGCTGCATCCGCAAAACAGCGTGACCGACAGTTGCTCGCAGAAAATCCAGTATTATCAAAGCGATACGTCGTCGTAAGCTATCCCTCGTATCAAGAAGCGTACGGAATCATCCATGATAAACACGATCTTTCAGCTATCCCCACAACGAGAAGTCACGTGGATTTAGGTCAGAGAATCTGAAAGGCCAAATATCTTAAAATTGCCTAGAGATGGTGCGGTATTTACCGAAGATTACACGAATCAAATCTTTCACTGGGAAGCGACATGTGGTGTCGCCCCAGCTTGCATGAAAATAGTGGCGTGGACAAAGTTGCAATCTTACAAAGCTGTAACCACGTGTTGAACAAGGATGTTGTTATAACGTGCAGATGTCACTATGTACCTCAAAGGCCCGCGAGGTGTCGTCTCCTCGAAGAAAAGAGGATCGGGAATAAAAGAGCTTGTGAAATTACACCACACAGTCTCCTAAGTTGAGTGCAGTGAACGTTCCCGCATAACATGTGGAGGAGTACAACCCAATTTGCGACAGTTCTGTGCATTCACCGCACTGTCAGAGAAAAATGTGCCTCATCCAACCCAAGAATATTCCTCTGCCACATGCCATCCACTTCTATGAGTGCCAAAAGCCGAAGGGTAAAGTCATGGCATTTAGTCTATCTTGCTGCTTCATTTGGTGCACATTCTGAATGTTGCAGGAATACCAGTGTAAAATACGCCACAAAAGTTTTTAGACTGTTGACCAGGGTAGAGGCAATTCCCGCGACACAGTACAGCCTGCAGAATTTGAGGCATGTGCTGTACGGTCGGCTGTAGCTACAGCAACTGCATGAAAAACTGCCATGGGAATGAGCCACCACTCTCTCCCTGCAGGACCATCTAATTTGTCTATTTCTTCAGATTCCTTGATCATATCATTTAGCCCATATACTGACTTGGGGCCTCGTCAGAGCTGTTTCTATCGATGATATTCCAACGATGTTCTTTTTTCGGTTCTGATAAAACAACTTCACCAGTAGTGCACGGCCTTTCTTCTCAATAGTTATTGTCTTTCATAAGGAAAACTTCAACCTTCTTAAACGCATACACCAACAGTCACTTCACAAGAGGAATCCATATAGTCGCCAATAGACAAACAGCATATTGACCCCGAAACATTTCACTTCCTGACTGATTACAGCGCCATATTTTCACCTGGCGATAGAAAGTGTAACTACTATCTTTTTTAGCATACTCCACGAGCACACCGATTAATGAACATACCTGCGATGTTTCAGCATCATGTCATGTGGTAGCCTACAGTGCAGTACTTGGGACACCGTCAGTTTAATTGTAACCATTCATTATCTGTGGAATGCGTTAGTTTCTACTGCAATAGTAAAACGTAAATTGCTGCTCTGCCGCTGCGAAAACCTTACTGCTACATTCTGTAAGTTGTCTTGCTTTTAAACAGACACTGGTGACTTAAAGGAAATCAACGAACTATCACATCCTATCACGTAACCGCTCATAAAGCACAAAATATAGACTGTTTTTGCCATTTTCTGTCAAAGTGAACCATTGGAACGAGCATGCAATTTTCGAAGTTTGCACTGAGAAAAAATGTCATGAGAAGAAAGGGTTCAAATAGTACTATATTTTCATTTTGTATGCATCACAAATTTAAAAGATGCAAAGAAAGCAGGTGTTGACAGATGTGAAAATTACCGAACAATCAGTTTAATAAGCCACAGCTGCAAAATACTAACGCGAATTCTTTACAGACGAATGGAAAAACTAGTAGAAGCCGACCTTGGGGAAGATCAGTTTGGATTCCGTAGAAATATTGGAACACGTGAGGCAATACTGACCTTACGACTTATCTTAAAAGAAAGATTAAGGAAGGGCAAACCTACTTTTCTAGCATTTGTAGACTTAGAGAAAGCTTTTGACAATGTTGACTGGAATACTCTCTTTCAAATTCTAAAGGTCACAGGGGTAAAATACAGGGAGCGAAAGGCTATTTACAATTTGTACAGAAACCAGATGGCAGTTATAAAAGTCGAGAGGCATGAAAGGGAAGCAGCGGTTGGGAAGGGAGTGGGACAGGGTTGGTGCCTCTCCCCGATGCTATTCCATCTGTATATTGAGCAAACAGTAAAGGAAACAAAAGAAAAGTTCGGAGTTGGAATTAAAATCCATGGAGAAGAAATAAAAACTTTGAGGTTCGCCGATGACATTGTAATTCTGTCAGAGACAGCAAAGGTCTTGGAAGAGCAGTTGAACGGAATGGACAGTGTCTTGAAAGGAGGATATAAGATGAACATCAACAAAAGCAAAACGAGGATAATGGACTGTAGTCGAATTAAGTCGGGTGATGCTGAGGGAATCAGATTAGGAAATGAGACACTTAAGGTAGTAAATGAGTTTTGCTACTTGGAGAGCAAAATAACTGATGATGGTCGAAGCAGCGAGGATATAAAATGTAGACTGGCAATGGCAAGAAAAGCGTTTCTGAAGAAGAGAAATTTGTTAACATCGAGTAATGATTTAAGTGTCAGGAAGTCGTTTCTGAAAGTATTTGTATGGAGTGTAGCCTTGTATGGAAGTGAAACATGGACGATAAGTAGTTTGGACAAGAAGAGAATAGAAGCTTTTGAAATGTGGTACTACAGAAGAATGCTGAAGATTAGATGGGTAGATCACATAACTAATGAGGAGGTATTGAATAGAATTGGGGAGAAGAGGAATTTGTGGCACAACTTGACAAGAAGAAGGGACCGGTTGGTAGGACATGTTCTGAGGCATCAAGGGATCACAAATTTAGCATTGGAAGGCAGCGTGGAGGGTAAAAATCGTAGAGGGAGACCAAGAGATGAATATACTAAGCAGATTCTGAAGGATGGAGATTGCAGTAAGTACTGGGAGATGAAGAAGCTTGCACAGGATAGAGTAGCATGGAGAGCTGCATCAAACCAGTCTCAGGACTGAAGACAACAGCAACACATTCTGTAAGTTGTCTTGCTTTTAAAAAGACACTGGTGACTTAAAAGAATTCAATGAACTATCACATCCTGTCACTTACATCGTTCAGAAAGCACAAAATATAGAATTTTTGCCATCTTTAGTCAAGGTGAAACTTGGGAACGAACATGTAATTTTCAAAGTTTGCACAGAGAAAAGATTTAATGAGAAAAAAAGTTTAAATAGTGCTATATTTTCATTTTGTATGCATCACATGTTTAAAAGATGTTAACCTGTAAGCGGAAATCGTTGTTTTCATCTGTTATGACAGTGTCTTAGTTTTAGAACGCATTTGTATTATCTAACCTACCTGGCACACACATTTTTATGCATTTTGTCACGCCACTACCCTTTGGTTTACTATCAACGTAGGAGAAGAATAATTATCCATTTCTAGAATTTTTCAAATGTAAAACAGACTCCCGTACGGACGACCTATCTACATCTACAGCTACATAGATACTCTGCAAGTCACACTTAAGTACCTAGCAGAGGGTTGATCGAACCATATTCACAATAATTCTCTATTATTCCAATCTCATACAACGCGCGGAAGAAAGGAAACCCTTTTTTTTGTGCGAGCTCTAATTTCCCTTAGTTTATTACTATGATCGTTTCTCCCTATGTAGGTGGGCGTCAACAAGATATTTTCACATTCATAGGAGAAAGTTGATAATTGAAATGTCCTGAGAAGATTTCGCCTTAACGAAAAACGCCTTTGTTTTAATGGTGTCCATCCCAAATCCTATGTCATGTTCTTGACACTCTCTCCCCTATTTAGCGATAATGCAAAACGTTCTGCTCTTCTTTGAACTTTTTCGATGTCATCCGTTAACCCTATCTGGTAAGGATGCCAGACCTCGCAGCAGTACTCCAAAAGAGAACGGACAAGCGTAATGTAGCAGTCTCTTTAATAAGTCTGCTACATTTTCAAAGTGTTCTGCCAATAAAACGCAGTCTTTGGTTCGCCTTCCCCACAATTTTCTGTGTGTTCTTTACAACTTAAATTGTTCGTGAATGTAATTCCTAGGTATTTAGTTGGATTTACTGCCCTTAGATTAGACTGATTTATCGTGTAACCGAAGTTTAACGGATTCCTTTTAGCACTCCTGTGGGCGACTTCACACTTTTCGTTACTTAGGGTCAGTTGCCAATTTCCTCACCATTCAGACACCTTTTCTAAATCGTTTTGCAGTCAGTTTTCATCTTCTGATGAGTTTACTAGACGATAAACGACAGCATCATCTGCGAACAACCTAAGACAGCTGCTCAGATTGTCTCCTAAATCGTTTTATAGATAAGGAACAGAAGAGGCCCAACAACACTACCTTGGATAACGCCAGAAATCACTTGTGTTTTATTCGATGACTTTCGGTCAGTTGTACGAACCGTGATCTCTCTGACAGGAAGCCACGAATACAGTGACATAACTCAGACGATATTTCATAAACATGCAATTTCACTATAAGCCGCTTGTGAAGTACAGTGTCAAAAACTTTCCGGAAATCTAGAAATACGGAATCAATTTCAAATCCCTTGTCAATAGCACTCAACAGTTCGTGTGTGTAAAGATCTAGTTAAGTGTCACAAGAACGATGTTTTCTAAATTCGTGTTGACTGAGTGTCGGTAAACAGTGCTTTTCGAGGTAATTCATAATGTTCGAACACAATATATGTTCCAAAATCCTGCTGCACATCGACGTCAATGATATGGACCTGTAATTTAGTGGATTACTATTACTACCTTTCTTGAATATTGGTGTGACCTGTGCAACTTTCCAGTCTTTGAGTACGGATCTTTCGTCAAGCGAACAGTTGTATATGGTTGTTAAGTATGGAGCTAATGCATCAGCATTCTCTGAAAGAATCCTAACGGGTATACCGTCTGGACCAAAAGACTTGCTTTTATTAAGCGATTTAAGTTGTTTCAATACTCCGAAGATATCTACTTCTAAGTAATTCATGTTGGCAGCTGTTCTTCATTCAAATTCTGGAATATTTACTTCGTTTTCTTTGGTGAAGGAATTTCGAAAGCCTTTCTTTAGTATCTTTGCTTTCGCGGCATTGTCGTCTACAGTATCTCTATTGCTGTCGCGCAGAGAAGACATTGAATGTGTCTTGTTGCTAGCATACTTCAGGTACGACCAGAATCTCTTTGGATTTTCTGACAGTTTTAGAGATAAGGTTTCGTTGTGGAAACTATTATAAGCATCTCGCATTGAGGTCCGCGCTAAATTTTGAGGTTCTAAAAGATCGCCCATCTTGGAGATTTTGAGTTCGTTTGCAATGGGCGTGCGTTTTCGTTGTTTCTGCGACAGTGTTCCAACCCATTCCGTGTGCCAAGTGGGATCAGCTAGGTCGTTTGTTAATTCATTAATAATGGTAATAAGCATCGCTTCAACTGATAAAGTTGAAAACAAATAAATCGCCAGGTCCCGATGGAATCCCAGTTCGGTTTTACAAAGAGAACTCCACAACATTGGCCCCTTACTGGCTTGCGAATTTTTCGCCCAGCTCAAAGACCCAAGCAACGTGGAAAAAGTGCAGCTGACTTCTATATGTAAGAAGGGTAAAAGAACGGACCCGCAGTATTATAGACAAATATCTTTAACATCGGCTTACTGCAGAATCCTTGAACATATTGTCAGCACGAATACAGGAAATTTCCTTGAGAGTGAAAAGTTCACAAATCAGCATAGTTTTAGAAAGCATCGCTCGTGCGAAACTCAGCTTGCCCTTATCTTGCATGAGACCCTGCGAACCACGGATGAGGCACAATAGGGGGATTCCGTATTCCTAGATTTCCATACTGCATCTGACACTATGCCTCACTGACGAGTGTTAACGGAGGTACAAGCATCCGCGGTAGGTTCCTAGGTATGTGAGTGGCTCGAAGACTTCTTAAGTAACAAAACCCAGTATGTTGGCCTCGAAGGTACTGTTCTCCACAGACAAGTACAGTGTCAGGAGTGCCCCAGGGAAGTGTGACAGAACCGCTCTTATTTTCAGTACACATAAATGATCTGGCGTACAGGATAAACAACAGTCTGCGGCTGTTTGCTGATGATGCTGTGGTGTATCAGAAGGTATCGTCGTTGAGTGACTGTTGGAGGAAACGAGATGACTTAGGCAAAAGTTTTAGTTGTTGTGATGAATGGCAGTTAGCTCTCAATGTACAGGGCTATTACAAATGATTGAAGCGATTTCATAAATTCACTGTAGCTCCATTCATTGACATATGGTCATGACACACTACAGATACGTAGAAAAACTCATAAAGTTTTGTTCGGCTGAAGCCGCACTACAGTTTTCTGCCGCCAGAGCGCTCGAGAGCGCAGTGAGACAAAATGGCGACAGGAGCCGAGAAAGCGTATGTCGTGCTTGAAATGCACTCACATCAGTCAGTCATAACAGTGCAACGACACTTCAGGACGAAGTTCAACAAAGATCCACCAACTGCTAACTCCATTCGGCGATGGTATGCGCAGTTTAAAGCTTCTGGATGCCTCTGTAAGGGGAAATCAACGGGTCGGCCTGCAGTGAGCGAAGAAATGGTTGAACGCGTGGGGGCAAGTTTCACGCGTAGCCCGCGGAAGTCGACGAATAAAGCAAGCAGAGAGCTAAACGTACCACAGCCGACGGTTTGGAAAATCTTACGGAAAAGGCTAAAGCAGAAGCCTTACCGTTTACAATTGCTACAAGCCCTGACACCCGATGACAAAGTCAAACGCTTTGAATTTTCGGCGCGGTTGCAACAGCTCATGGAAGAGGATGCGTTCAGTGCGAAACTTGTTTTCAGTGATGAAGCAACATTTTTTCTTAATGGTGAAGTGAACAGACACAATGTGCGAATATGGGTGGTAGAGAATCCTCACGCATTCGTGCAGCAAATTCGCAATTCACCAAAAGTTAACGTGTTTTGTGCAATCTCACGGTTTAAAGTTTACGGCCCCTTTTTCTTCTGCGAAAAAAACGTTACAGGACACGTGTATCTGGACATGCTGGAAAATTGGTTCATGCCACAACTGGAGACCGACAGCGCCGACTTCATCTTTCAACAGGATGGTGCTCCATCGCACTTCCATCATGATGTTCGGCATTTCTTAAACAGGAGATTGGAAAACCGATGGATCGGTCGTGGTGGAGATCATGATCAGCAATTCATGTCATGGCCCCCACGCTCTCCCGACTTAACCCCATGCGATTTCTTTCTGTGGGGTTATGTGAAAGATTCAGTGTTTAAACCTCCTCTACCAAGAAACGTGCCAGAACTGCGAGCTCGCATCAACGATGCTTTCGAACTCATTGATGGGGACATGCTGCGCCGAGTGTGGGAGGAACTTGATTATCGGCTTGATGTCTGCCGAATCACTAAAGGGGCACATATCCAACATTTTTGAATGCCTAAAAAAACTTTTTGAGTTTTTGTATATGTGTGCAAAGCATTGTGAAAATATTTCAAATAATACAGTTATTGTAGAGCTGTGAAATTGCTTCAATCATTTGTTATAACCCCGTAGAAAGATGTAAGTTGACGCGGACCTGTTGGGAAAACAAGTCCTTACTGTTCGAATACAGTATTAGTAGTATGCTGTTTCACACAGTCATGTCGTTTAAATATCTGTGTGTAACGCTGGAAATCTGTACGTAGTAGGAAAGTCAAATAATTGACATCGGCTCATTGGGAGCTTTTTGCGACAGTGTAGTTGATCAGTAAAGGATACCACACATAGGAAACTAGTGCCACCTATTGTTGAGTACTGTTTGAGGCTTTTGGATCGCTCCAGGATAGGTCAAAGGAAGACACCGAAGCAGTTCAGAGATGTGTGCTAGACTTTGTTACCAGTAGGATCGAACAACACACAGGTATTACGGAGATGCTTCGGGAACTCAAATCATAATCACTGGAGGGAAAGCGACATTCTTTACGAGAAGCATTATTGAAAAAAATTAGAGAACCGGCATTTGAGGCTGACTGCAGAGCGATTCTACTGATGGCAGTTTGCATAAGGATCATGAACATAGGACACGAGAAATTAGGAGTCGCTCTATTTGCGAGTGGAACAGGAAAGAAATGACTAGTAATCGTACAGAGTAACCTACGCCGCGCACCATACGATGGCTTGCAGAGTATGTATGTAGATGTGGATGTGGATGAACTGATTAGTGCTACAAGTGTGACTGACGGGAAACGTAACTTAGTTCACTTCCTGTATCTTCTGCTCAGCAACGCCGTGGGTTAAGATGTGGGAAACAAGCCAAATGGCTCTGAGCGCTATGGGACTTAACATCTGAGGTTATCAGTCCAAGCCAAATGTTAGGAATGATCAGTCTTGCAATGTTCACAGGTAGCTGAACTTCCAATATTATCAAACACTGCTGCCAGATCTTTTCACTACTGTCATTAATCTGAGTTGTTAAACGTAAGTTCCTTCCTTCCTTCTCTTCTTTTTTACCTGGTGCGAGGCAAACTACACCATGTATACGTTTCAGTCTCAAGCATTCGTTTCTGTGGAAAATTTACCAATTCCAAAAGTAAGTCTCTGACACAATCAGTTTCTTTGAAAAGACATTTACATCATTCACAGTATCTTTCCTACAGCATTTCGACAGGCAAATCTTGAAATCCTTCTACTTACGTTTCAAATCTAGACTTTAATACACTCCTGGAAATTGAAATAAGAACACCGTGAATTCATTGTCCCAGGAAGGGGAAACTTTATTGACACATTCTTGGGGTCAGATACATCACATGATCACACTGATAGAACCACAGGCACATAGACACAGGCAACAGAGCATGCACAATGTCGGCACTAGTACAGTGTATATCCACCTTTCGCAGCAATGCAGGCTGCTATTCTCCCATGGAGACGATCGTAGAGATGCTGGATGTAGTCCTGTGGAACGGCTTGCCATGCCATTTCCACCTGGCGCCTCAGCTGGACCAGCGTTCGTGCTGGACGTGCAGACAGCGTGAGACGACGCTTCATCCAGTCCCAAACATGCTCAATGGGGGACAGATCCGGAGATCTTGCTGGCCAGGGTAGTTGACTTACACCTTCTAGAGCACGTTGGGTGGCACGGGATACATGCGGACGTGCATTGTCCTGTTGGAACAGCAAGTTCCCTTGCCGGTCTAGGAATGGTAGAACGATGGGTTCGATGACGGTTTGGATGTACCGTGCACTATTCAGTGTCCCCTCGACGATCACCAGTGGTGTACGGCCAGTGTAGGAGATCGCTCCCCACACCGTGATGCCGGGTGTTGGCCCTGTGTGCCTCGGTCGTATGCAGTCCTGATTGTGGCGCTCACCTGCACGGCGCCAAACACGCATACGGCCATCATTGGCACCAAAGCAGAAGCGACTCTCATCGCTGAAGACGACACGTCTCCATTCGTCCCTCCATTCACGCCTGTCGCGACACCACTGGAGGTGGGCGGCACGATGTTGGGGCGTGAGCGGAAGACGGCCTAACGGTGTGCGGGACCGTAGCCCAGCTTCATGGAGACGGTTGCGAATGGTCCGATACCCCAGGAGCAACAGTGTCCCTAATTTGCTGGGAAGTGGCGGTGCGGTCCCCTACGGCGCTGCGTAGGATCCTACGGTCTTGGCGTGCATCCGTGCGTCGCTGCGGTCCGGTCCCAGGTCGACGGGCACGTGCACCTTCCGCCGACCACTGGCGACAACACCGATGTACTGTGGAGACCTCACGCCCCACGTGTTGAGCAATTCGGCGGTACGTCCACCCGGCCTCCCGCATGCCCACTATACGCCCTCGCTCAAAGTCCGTCAACTGCACATACGGTTCACGTCCACGCTGTCGCGGCATGCTACCAGTGTTAAAGACTGCGATGGAGCTCCGTATGCCACGGCAAACTGGCTGACACTGACGGCGGCGGTGCACAAATGCTGCGCAGCTAGCGCCATTCGACGGCCAAAACCGCGGTTCCTGGTGTGTCCGCTGTGCCGTGCGTGTGATCATTGCTTGTACAGCCATCTCGCAGTGTCCGGAGCAAGTATGGTGGGTCTGACACACCGGTGTCAATGTGTTCTTTTTTTCCATTTCCAGGAGTGTAATAAAATTTGAGAGTATTGTTAATCAGAACTCAGGAAAAAGTTGTGATAAATGACAATAGATTTATTCATCCATAACATCACAAGACAATAAAAATGACTAAAGCAACGTCACACAAACATTTTTATTTTACCAACGCTTTCACTAACATGGGGTCTGTGGTGGGCAAAGTGATCAGCTGGGGATCGACACACGACACTAACCGGAACACTAATCGCTTTATCTGACTTCATACGCGTGAATCCGGGTTATGGGACAAAAAACTACGCCACCATCAAGCATCTATATTCTACCATTCCAAAAAGAAAAATATGTTTCGAAAGAAAGGGGTGCTGATAAACATATATTGGAGCCCTACGCCGTAGCAGCGAGTACTTTACCCTCCTGCTGGTCAGGACGGCATGCCACGACGCATTCGGCAGCTGAAGTCATGGACGACCACAATCTGTTATTAATGGCGCACCCGCAAAAAATGCAAGTACGCGGTCTGGCGTTCGGTTAATTCGGAATGCAGGTACTTTCCTATGAGCCTCTGAAATCCCGATGGATTCCAGTGTGCAGGTGGACCCGTTTGCTGGTCTGCCAAACCAATTTGACTCCGTGCCACGAGTATGAGTGACGGAATATGTCAAATGTTTAGACGCCCGACTCAAGACAAATAAGTATACCCACGTATCACTCGTTGTGGGCTTGATGCTAGAAACAGAGCCTCAGACGGTTCAGAAGGCGACTGGCACAGGCTCTAAGTGGCACACTAGCAAAGGACACAAGTCTCATCGTTCAGGTAGAGAGCTGCAGTTCTTTACTAGCGGTCTTCTATTTCTGTCCGCTTTCTTCCTCAGCTCGGTAGCCAAAGCCTGTCTATATCTTAGATTTGTCCCACTTCAACACAAGCCAATCACGAGCTGGAGCACGGCATTCGAAGCTCGGAGAGCGCCCCTTGCTCTGCATACGCCGATTTGACGAATCAGAGACTTTAAAGTTAATTGGGAGAAAAGGAAAAAAGATTCAGCTCCACGGCCTCTTTCCCGCGCGTTTACGCCGTGTCTTTTGTTAACAACATGACTAGGATGGTACCACACCCCTCCATAACAAGCTTGTTATCTCCCCTGTTGTGTCCATTTCAGAGATTCCAAAGAACGACCATAAACTCAATAAAAGCCTCGTGCTTTCACAAATAAGTTTTATAACAGAGTCTGGGCGTCTGGGCGCCATTGACCTCCCCCACAGAAATTCGCAGAACGCACACATATTTCCCGTCAGCTTCCTGCCTAACAAGGCCCCATCTGCTGCTTTATTGCCGGTCTACAATGCGCTGGCCATTGCAGCGGCAACTTCTCGGCGCTAGTCATTCTACCAGGATGCGGATGCTGGCCGACTGGCGCCAACCAACGTGTCTGCACAATGAGACCACAGATTTCGGCCGTCCGGAAATGTTTCCACCCAGGATCCGCAAGAAAAAACGCGCTTCTCTCGGCCCACCGTTGCCGTGCGCTTTTACTGCACTCTTTTATATCGGCGCCCTATTTCTTTGAACGAAGGTAAAGGTTACCATTATTCCTTCCCTAGAGCACGCAAGCAAGAGCATTAACTACTTGCCACCATTTCATAATGATTATGAAATCAAATCGAAATACAGATCATATTCCCTATGAACATGAAGCGGCATAACACCGAATCAGAAGTGAGAGTGTCCCGCAATCTGTCAATCTTTTCCCAACTTGCATTGTGAGGGAAAGCATGTAGCACTACTTCACTCCATTTTGTGTTATGATTGTAAACATTGAATCCAACAACAGAACAACCAGAAACTGCTTACACACTCTAAAAATGCTTTTACTTACAAATAGCTCAGTGAAGGAAAGAAGCCAAACAAAAACTACAGCACTCACGAAATCACATAGTCTCCAACACACAAATACAGGTGCCAGTTCTTGAATGACATGATGTACACAACAGTGGAAATGTGTTTGCTTCTGAGCACAGCTCTTCCATTCTGTCTACATCTACATCTACATCCATACTCCGCAAGCCACCTGTCGGTGTTGGTGGAGGGTACTTTGAGTACCTCTATCGGTTCTCCCTTCTATTCCATTGTTCGTGGAAAGAAGGATTGTCGGTATGCTTCTGTGTGGGCTCTAATTTCTCTGATCTTATGGTCTCTTCGCGAGATATACGTAGGAGGGAGCAATATATTGCTTGACTCTTCGGTGAAGGTATGTTCTCGAAACTTCAACAAAAGCCCGTACCGAGCTACTGAGCGTCTCTCCTGCAGAGTCTTCCACTGGAGTTTATCTGTCATCTCCGTAACGCTTTCGCAGATACTAAATGATCCTGTAACGAAGCGCGCTGCTCTCTGTTGGATCTTCTCTATCTCTTCTATCAACCCTATCTGGTACGGATCCCACAATGGTGAGCAATATTCAAGCAGTGGGCGAACAAGTGTACTGTAACCTACTTCCTTTGTTTTCGGATATCATTTCCTTAGGATTCTTCCAATGAATCTCAGTCTGGCATCTGCTTTACAGACGATCAACTTTATATGATCATTCCATTTTAAATCACTCCTAATGCCTACTCCCAGATAATTTTTGGAATTAACTGCTTCCAGTTGCTGACCTGCTATATTGTAGCTAAATGATAAAGGATCTTTCTTTCTATGTATTCGCAGCACATTACACTTGTCTACATTGAGATTCAATTGCCATTCCCTGCACCATGCGTCAATTCGTTGCAGATCCTCCTGCATTTCAGTACAATTTTCCATCGTTACAACCTCTCGATATACTACAGAATCATCCGCAAAAAGCCTCAGTGAATTTCCGATGTTACCCACAAGGTCATTTATGTATATAATGAATAGCAACGATCCTGCGACACTCCCATGTGGCACACCTGAAATCACTCTTACTTCGGAAGACTTCTTCTCTCGATTGAGAATGACATTCTGCGTTCTGTTATCTAGGAACTGTTCAATCCAATCACACAGCTGGTCTGATAGTCCATATGCTCTTACATTGTTCATTAAACGACTGTGGGAAACTGTATCAAACGCCTTGCGGAAGTCAAGAAACACGGCGTCTACCTGGGAACCCGTGTCTGTGGCGTCTACCATGTCAACAATATCACGAATCTTAACTTGTGGGTCTTTCGTTACCATATAGCGAATTTTGTCAATCATTTCGTCAGAACAAATCTCAGACAGGCATCCAGAATAAGCCAGCTGGGGTGACCCATCGGTTCTAGGCGCTACAATCTGGAACCACGCGACCGCTACGGTCGCATGTTCGAATCCTGCCTCGGGCAAGGTTGTGTGTGATGTCCTTAGGTTAGTTAGGTTTAAGTAGTTCTGAGTTCTAGCGGACTGATGACCTCAGAAGTTATGTCCCATATTGCTCAGAGCCATTTGAACCATCCAGAATGCACCGTATCTGCAGTGCTTGAACGGCCGCGTTTACATTCACGCATTCAGTAATACATTGAGGTGAAAAATGTCATGGGATAGCCATATGCACAAGTACAAATGGCAGTAGTATCACGTACACAAGTTATAAAAGGGCAGCGCATTGACGGAGATGACATTTGTACTCAGGTGTCCGACGTGATAATGGTTGCAAAACAGGAGTAAACAAACTTAGACCGGGGAATGGTAGTTTGAGCAAGACGCATGAGACATTCTGACGTGTCGACAGAAGTGCCGACACAGTGTGATTTGAGGGGACCGCAATGCACGCTATTAACACACGAAGGATGGCGTGAGGTCTGAAACAGGATGCGTAATGAATGCTATAACGAAAAGTACGTAGCTTTTGGAATAATTAACTTTAATCCATCCTTGTTGTATACATCGTTCTTGATGAGACATGCTTTATACGATAAGTATCAATTGCTATGTAAGGCTAATGGCGCCTTGCTAGGTCGTAGCCATGGACTTAGCTGAAGGCTATTCTAACTATCTGCTCGGCAAAGGAGCGAGGCTTCGTCAGTGTAGTCGCTAGCAAAGTCGTCCGTACAACTGGGGCGAGTTCTATCCCGTATCTCGAGACCTGCCTTGTGGTGGCGCTCGGTCTGCGATCACACAGTGGCGACACGCAGGTCCGACATGTACTAATGGACCGCGGCCGATTTAAAACTACCACCTAGCAAGTGTGGTGTCTGGCGGTGACACCACACATTCCATTTCGGAAATCGCCAGGGAATTCAATATTCGGAGATCCACTGTGTCAAATGTGTTCCGAGAGTACCAAATTTTGGGCATTACCTTTCACCACAGAAAGCGCAGTGACCGACGGCCTTCACTTATTGACTGAGAGTAACGGCGTTTACGTAGAGTTGTCAGTGCTAACAGACAAGCAACAATGCAAGAAGTAACTGCAGAAACGAATGTGGGACGTACGATGAACGTATCCGTTAGGTTAGTGCGGCGAAATTTGGGGTTAATAGAAACGCGAGTAGTTTGCTAACAGCACGACATCGCCTGCAGCGTCTCTCCTGGGCTCGTGAGCATACCAGTCGAGCAATAGACGAATAGAACACTGTGCCCTGGTCAGATAACGATTTCTGGTGGTAAGAGCTGACGTTACGGTTCGAGATGGCGCAGACCCCACCGAGCCACAGACCCAATTTGTTACCAAGGCACTGTGTAAGCTGGTGGTGGTTATAAAAGTGTGGTCTGCGTTTACATGGAATGGACTGGGTCCTCTGGTCCAGCTGAACCAATCGTTAACTGGAAATCGTTATGTTCTGCTGCTTGGAGACCATTTGCAGCCATGTTCCCGAACGACGACGTCTTGACACTGGGCCACAGTTGTTCGCGATTGGTTTGAAAAACGTTCTAGACTAGACAGTTCGAGCGGATGGTTTGGCCACTCAAATCTCCACTTATGAATCCTATCAAACACTTACGGGACATAATCGAGAGGTCAGTTTGTGCAAAAAATCCTCCGCTGGAAACACTTTCGAATTTATGGACGGCTCTAGAGGCAGCGTGGCTCAAATACGAGGGCTATTCGGATAGTAAGGAACGAGAGGTCACGAAATTGAAACCACAGTGAAAATCAAAACTGTGTTATTTTCAACAGTTGCCTACAACTTCCAGCTACTTAACTCCACAGTCGCCTATCGGATTTAGACGTTTGTCGTAGTGTTGTACCAACTTTCCAATACCCTCGTTATAGAAGGCAGCCGCCAGTACTTTCCGCCAATTCTCTACGCGGGGCTACAGCTCGTTGTCTGTGCCAAAATGTTTTTTTCATAGCCAGCGGTTCACGTGAGCAGAGATGAAACTCAGAGGGAGACAATTAAAGGGCTGTATAGTGTGTAATTAAGCATTTCCAATTGAAAACGATGCAGGAGCAGCTTCATTGCCCCTGCAGAATGCGGCTGAAAATTGTCTTGAAGAAGAAACCGCACGACAGTTAGCTGTATAGCTTCAGGCGAAATTTCTCACGTGGCCCTCGTACTTGGCTGGAGACAGTATTGTTCTAGGTATCCTCATGTGCACCCTGTGTGCTCAGTACTAAAAAGAACGACGTATCGCGATCGACGGGCATACTAGACACACTGCCCGTCACACCTGTGGTTTCCATTTCGCGACCGATCGTTCCTTACTTTCCAAATAATCCTCGTATTTCTGCAGGGGACGACAAACGACTTGTTGAGTCCACGTCACATCGATTTGCTGCAGTATGCCATGGAAAAAGAGGTCCGACACGATATTAGGCGGCCGGCCGAAGTGGCCGTGCGGTTAAAGGCGCTACAGTCTGGAACCGCAAGACCGCTACGGTCGCAGGTTCGAATCCTGCCTCGGGCATGGATGTTTGTGATGTCCTTAGGTTAGTTAGGTTTAACTAGTTCTAAGTTCTAGGAGACTAATGACCTCAGCAGTTGAGTCCCATAGTGCTCAGAGCCATTTGAACCAATCGATATTAGGCGATACCTCGTAACTTTGCAACCTCAGTGTATTTGATTTATTTCATTGTACAGTCACAATCGCGGCAGGAGACGTGGTGCAGGTCTGGGCCTATGGTTGCTGTGGAGGATCGTCGACGACATGAATACTGTATCAGACGACGCGATTTCCCGTGTTGTGCGAAGGATAGCTTTCAGCGTTCACCATACTTCCGCGACGTTCGTACAACACAAGAGAAAATTAAAAAAACGCGTTGCATTTTTACAGTAAATAACTACTGCCATGACAAAACAATTATCTTTAATATATAATATACATAATATACAACACTATCAATTCTATCCTAACGGATACGTTCGTCTTACGTCCCACATTGATTTCTGGGATTATTTCTGTTGTGGATTGGCAAGAGAGCCAACCCACTATGAGAGGAAGCCGAAAGGCACGCGTTTTAGCTCACGCAGGCTGGCGTGAGGTCTGGAACAGGTCAAGGAAATTAGACTAGCAAAAAACGTACGTAGCTGCTGGAATACTTAACTTTAATCCATAAATGGTGAACATCGCTCTTGACGGTACATGTTTTACAGCATCAATAGTAACCGGCAATGGCGCCTTGCTAGGTCGTAGCAAATGACGTAGCTGAAGGCTATGCTAACTATCGTCTCGGCAAATGAGAGCGTATTTTGTCAGTGAACTATCGCTAGCAAAGTCGGCTGTACAACTGCGGCGAGTGCTAGGAAGTCTCTCTAGACCTGCCGTGTGGCGGCGCTCGGTCTGCAATCACTGATAGTGGCGACACGCGGGTCCGACGTATACTAACGGACCGCGGCCGATTTAAAGGCTACCACCTAGCAAGTGTGGTGTCAGGCGGTGACACCACAATTTCACTCATTGTCGCCTGTCTGTTAGAGCTGACAACTGTAAGCAAATGCCGGTGTACTCGGTCGTTAAGTGAAGACCATCCGCCATTGTGTTGTCCATGGTGATGAGATGCAATGCCTGAAATGTGATATTATTGGCACACTCTTGACACTGTGGGTTTCGGAATATTGAATTTCCTAACTATTTCCGAAATGGAATGTCCCATGCACCTGGCCCCAATTGCTAATCCGCGTGCAGAATCTGTTCATTCCCGTCGTGCAGCTATAACCACGTTGAAAACATGAATCACTTGAGTACAAATGACAGACTAACCAATGCACTGTCATTTTATGCTTCGTGTCAGTTATACCACTGCCATAAGTATGTGTACAAGTCTCTATTCCATGACTTTTGTCACAGTCTGGAACCGCGTGACCGCTACGGTCGCAGGTTCGAATCCTGCCTCGGGCATGGATGTGTGTGATGTCCTTAGGTTAGTTAGGTTTAAGTAGTTCTAAGTTCTAGGGGACTGATGACCACCGATGTTAAGTCCCATAGCGCTCAGAGCCATGACTTTTGTCACTTCAGTGTACATGTGTATGAAACCGCCAGACACCACACTTGCTAGGTGGTAGCTTAAATCGGCCGCGGTCCATTTAGTACATGTCGGACCCGCGTGTCGCCACTGTGTGATCGCAGACCTAGCGCCACCACAAGGCAGGTCTCGAGAGACGATATAGCACTCGCCCCAGTTGTACGAGGAGATTGCTAGCGACCATACGGACGAAGCCTTCCTCTCATTTGCCGAGAGCCAGTTAGAATAGCCTACTGCTAAGTCCATGGCTACGACCTAGCAAGGCGCCATTAGCCTTACCTACTTAGAGAGTTATAGTATAAATGTCTCAAGAAGAATGCTGTAGTCATCAAATAATAAAGTTAAGTATAAAGCAGCTACGTACTTTTCTTGCTACCATTCAATAGTTATCCTGTTCCAGAATTGACGCCCGTCGGCGTGAGTGTGTACGCGTGCCTTTCTATCGGCTACCCGTCACTGTGGACTGGCTGCCTTGTCAGTCCACTTCAAAACCTGACGTAGGTATTTCTTTGCATATGAGTGTATTGGACAAATAGGTGCTCTCTCCATGGAGACATCATGCTAATACCATCTACCCTTGGTAATGATCTCAGCTCGGCGATGAAGAGAGTCCGTAAGTTTCTCCAGTATGCCACATTTGCTGATACCATTTATTGGTGATTACTTCCCCTAGGGATACCAAACTGCGGGGATGAAGATACGTTTCGTGTACCAAAAAAGAAGTACATAAGAAATACTGCTACAGGCAGCCGCCATATACGCACAACCACTCGCCTGGTGTGTTTCATTTCATTCGGCCTCCTCCAAATACAGACCTATTCCCGCTTTCGTACCGCTTCATTGAGCGCGTGGTATGCGTCTGCCGATAAGTGTGGACAGGAGAAAATAGGTAACGCTGTCAACTGCGGACTATATTGCCTCTGCATTGTACTGGCTGACACAGAAATCCTTCCACTGAGCCGACCTCTGTGGGCGAGCGGTTCTGGGCGCTTCAATGCGGAACCGCGCTGCTGCTACGGTCGCAGGTTCGAATCCTACCTCGGGCATGGATGTGTGTGATGTCCTTAGCTTAGTCAGGTTTCAGTAGTTCTAAGGGACTGATGTCCTCAGATGTTAAGTCCCATAGTGCTCAGAGCCATTTGAACCAATTGAACCTTCCGCCGACAGGCACCAAAAGTCTACGCAGCGCCGATAGTCAAACAATTCGGCAACAGTAATTAAACATTACAACTGAATGCCTCGAGTTAGCTCAGTACTGTAAACTGAACACTTGCTTCCGACTTAGCAGTTACTATTTACGGAGAATTGGACCTTCAGAAGACTGGCTTCACAATTATATTCAGGTATCGTATATTGGGTATACTACTTTAATCGCAATGGTTACTTTGACCCTCATACAGCAACAGTTTTGCAGGTCTATGATGGCTCTCAGTTGGGTATTTAGCAAGTACTGTTTGGTAATAAACTTCCATAGATACGCTACATGGCGCCATGTAGTACCGAGCGATTTATGTTTGTATACGAGAAAGTGTGTTAAAATGTGGTTGTGCAAAATCCAGCGATATCTTTCAACTGCAAAGCGATAGGTGTCTTCAGCTATATCATGAATGTTGCTCGATTAATTCTCAAAACAGACACCCGATTAGTGTTTTGTTCACATTTATATATCGCCACTTTATTACTATTTCTGAAGTCATGTGCATGATTTCTCTGTTTCGGCGCTGCTTTGACCACTGGACATTGTTACCCCAGGATAACAAATACACAGTTTATTAAATAGTGTTGAGCCAATGACAACGTGGAAGTATACATTCATCAACCAACAGTACACAGACAAAGGCTCAGTTGTAATTTTTAATGTGTCTAAAACTAAGAAAAACCAGTGTCAGCCATATATTGCTCAAATTGCAAGCCGTTGTAGTTCAGGCAGTGGTTCAGTTATAGTAAATAATGTTAAATATCTGTGGAAACGAATAATGAAGTCTATTGGGCCACAAGTACCAGATAATGCCTCGATAAATGGAGAGCAGACAAGCCTATTTGTAACTGCAATGTATGTTTCGAAACGAGGATTCAGGTCTACGGTGGATGAAATTTTCTCGGCTATATTTGGAGCTATGTACGTGGTACTCCATCCTAGTACCTTCCGTTATATATGTAATTTTGATGATGGAACACACGGTTTGATTTATATACCTTACCAGATTTTCTCTTTTGAGAGGCTTAAAAACCCACTTTAAAAACATTAGATTTTATATAAATACATTTATTATAGATAAATGCATTAATTTCTGGGTGGTCAAAATTTCATTATGTTTCTGACATACTGACCACAAATGGGGTAGTAGCTGATAGTTGTAGTGAAAGTATAGTAACTAGGACCACCTACATTTCTTCTATTACTTCCTCTGCATTTTAGAAATTATATTGTACTAATTAGTACGTAATCCTTTCATAAAAGACCCTACTTTACTAACATAAGTGACACAGAATTTAAAAAACAGTTATGATAATCATTAGAGACCGGATTATGTACATTTGTATGTTTCATATGCATTTGAATATTTGGCTCTTTACACCGGTTGTTACATACTTTAACTAAAAGCTAGTGATGACGCATATTTTTGTACAATGTTTACAGTATTTTAAAAATTTACACGGACGGTCTCTATCACGATCTAGTTTGATGTCTCACAGATTGCCCGCGACCTAGAACTGCGTGCAGTCGCTAACAGAATGGCCACTGCCTAGCCAAGAAGAGGAATAAGAACAGGCAGACAGGGTCAAAGCTCCTGCACTTGTGTCCCCGGTTGATACCCTCCACCGGTCTGAGTGGCCGAGCAGTTCTAGGAGCTACAGTCTGGAGCCGCGCGACCGCTACGGTCGCAGGTTCGAATCCTACCTCGGGCATGGATGTGTGTGATCTCCTTAGATAAGTTAGGTTTAAGTAGTTCTAAGTTGTAGGGGACTGATGACCTCACATGTTAAGTTCCATAGTGCTCAGAGCCATTTGAACCATTTTTGATACCCTCCGCTGTCATACCGTATGAGTCACCAACAAATAAACTACGCAAGCTTTTAGTCGCACGTCCATTGTTTCAGTTTAGATTTCTATTTACTTGTACACAGTTGAACCAATTTACGACGTGTAGTGTGTAAAGTGTTGTGCGCCTTGCCGGAAAAAAAAACGTCGTTTCGCGGATAGCTGAGCATCCCGGAACATTTACATACGACGGAATTGTTTTATATTGTCTAGTTTGCGAGAAAACGTTTCGTGCAAAAAATGTTTCAGATAGACCAGCATATCAAGATAAGTCTTCATATAGCAGGATTGCAGAGGAAAGGACTACGACAACAACTTATAACAACAGGATATTACAGTAGGAGGGATTTCTCAAAAGGTAACCAAAAAAGTCGATTTAACATGGATCTATGTGAAGCTTTCATTGCAAACATTATTCCTTTTCACAAATTTATAAACCTTATCCTCAAAACGCTTCATGCGCAAATGTTGCTTAAATCAAAATATACCAGATGAATCAACATTGCGTAAAAATTACATATCGACAATTTACGTAAATTATCTGGAAGAAATACGCAAGGAACTCAAGGACAGCACTATCTGGATTTCAGTTGACGAAAATTCAGGCACTTGTGGCCGTTACGTTGCAGATTTAACTGTTGATGCTTTAAAAGAAGAGCCTTCTTCTTCCTATTTAGCGGCCTGCAAAGAACTTGAGAAAGTAAATCATTCTACGATCGCCAGTATTGTGAATGAGGGTATTAGAAAAAATTTCTAGAATCTTCTGCAGATTAAATGGTGCTTGTGTTTATTTCAGATGCCGCGCCCTATACTATCAAAGCAGGAAAAGCCCTCCGAGTATTTTACCCCAGTTTGATTCATATGACATGCTTTCCTCATGGAGTACATCGCCTTGCTGAAGAAGTACTTTCCAAGTTTCTGAATGTATATAAACTGATTTCATCCACAGAGAAAGTGTTTTAGAAAGGCCCCTGCTCGCATCACGACCTACCAAATGTGCCTTTACCTCCCGAACAAGTGGTAACTCGTTGAGGTACATGGGTCGAAGCTGCGTTGTTTTACAATAAACATTTCGAGGCCGTTAGAGGGGTAGTAAATAACTTCCATAGTGCGGAGGCTATGGCAGTTTGCCAGTGCAAGGAAGCTTTTAATGATTCCGGTATTAAAAAAGACATTGCTGTGATTAGCACCCATTTTCCCCATATACCTGCAAGTATTAAAAGGCTTGCAACTCAAGGTTATGGCGTTGAATCAGTTAATGTATAAAATTATTGTAGTGAACTCATTGACAGAGGTATTCCCAAGAACAGTTAAAGAAAAGTTTGAAAACATTTTAAACAATAACACAGTAAACTAGGCTTCTAACCCTTGTGCCAAATTGATAGTTTTATTAATGGGATGGGTGAACTTTTACCAGAAAAGTAGTGCCCAAATTTCAGATATTGTCCAGTTTCCTCAGTTGACGTAGGACGGTCCTTTCCTGTTTATAAAAATGTTTTGAGTGATCGAAGACACAATTCTATTACCGAATATTTGGAACAGTACTTGGTCGTTTATGTTTACAATAGTAGAAAAATGTAACATAAATTGTAAATGATGCTATCATCCAATAGTATTAATTAAAACTTAATGCTGTTCAAAAAGAATTCATGACTGTACGTTGTTTTTTAAATGAAAAAAATACAGACTTTTTGAGCATGCCCCCCCCCCCCCCCCCCTGTTTGCAATATATCTTGAAGTTGCTCCTGTACATATCGATTGTTTCGCTGCGACTTGCATCGCATTCGCATGTTACCGACAACAATAGCAAAGAAGGAACAATTGTTGAAACACGGTATGCTTCTCCATTTTGCAAATTTTTAGAAAATAGTTCCAGAAAGGCCCCTCCCTAACATCTACCAGAAAGTATTCAGAAAATGATATAAGCGTTCTAAATGAAACGATTTTTCGCGTGCCCGGCGCTCTTTCACGTAATTGATATGCACTGGTTCGACTTAGAGAATTAATGCACGCAGTTGCTACCATGACTTTTATTGTTTGATCTTATATGTTTAGACACTTTTCATGCATTTATAAACATTTTTCATACATATGTTAAGGGTTTTATCATGCAAATAAGTCGGTCAATCATATTTGACTCTGAAAATCGGTCAAAGTATACCCCGTTTACGGTATATCGAAAAATCGTAGATTGCAAAGAGACAAAAAGTTATTTGGATTTCATTGTATTAGGTTTAGGGCATGGAGTGCCACACATCAAACTGTTCCAAAGTTAAGTATCATTTTCTAAAACACTCTATGTTAGCCTAATGTTATTACTTTTTTCTTACAGTGTTGCCACATTTCTGTTTTGGTGTGACATAGCATACAATTCTTAAGTTTCAAGCGTACAGTAGCTACCATTAATGAATTAATGCTGCTGCTACTGTGAATACTTGAGCTGAATTAACAGCAGGAATCAGATACTACATTCACAAAACCACATTTCACCAAATCTTTGAAATAATCAATTTCCGTGAGATTGAGACAGGAGCCAGTCAATGCTGAGAGTGCACCTGAGTGCTCGTTGAAATAGTAACATAAACGCGCAGCTCTGTAAACACTGCTAATGTCTTCTTGCAAGACTGAAGTGTTCGCAGAACACTCATAATGAAGATGCAAAACAGAAGGAAACACCTGGACATTGAAAATGTAGAAAGAAACATCTTGGTTCATATTCATGATCCCTGTCAGTTAGCGTCTTTTTATGGCCACTGTTCCACACCATGTTATCACAGTTGCAAGTGGTGAAGATATATTTGACAGTCTGCACTGATGCACCAGCAAACTGGCTGATTTCATCCTCAGTGTTGCCATGAGTAGTAGAGCTACAGGTGTGCCCTGCCATTTTGTTAGTGCTGATTGCCTACATCAGGGCAGGTATGCACTCAGGGGCAAACCTATTATTCTGTTAAGTGCTTTTCCATGTCAACCTGTTGTTCTGTTAAGTGCTTTTCCATGTCACTTGTCTTAACCTATTGTTCCCCTCCACCACCACCCACTCCCCTCCCCCTCAGGAAAGGGATGGTGGCGCATTTTGTTAGTGCAAGTTGCCTACATCAGTGGCAGGTATGCACTCGGAGGCAAGCCTATTGTTCTCCTTTGATTGACAAGTACTTAACCTATTGTTCTGCTAAGTGTTTTCCATGTCACCCCAATTTCCTATTGATTGACAGGCACTTAACCTATTGTTCTCCCCACCCCCTCCCCCCCCAACCCGCTCCTCCCTCACTGCTACATGTACACTTTCAGGTCTGAGTTATTGGAATAGGCCCCTCTCACTCTTATCACTTTAATTGACTACTTAATTAAATTGATCAATTAATTAACCTCTCTGGTGGGGAAGGTGCCACACCCCCTTGCCATGCCCCCTGGTGGGAAGTTCAAATTCCATCAGGACAATGCAACCTCTACTAACCTAAGAAGATGGCGGGAAGTTAAGTTACATTGACTACTTAATTAAATTGATCAATTAATTAACCTCTCTGGTGGGAAAGTGACATGCCCCCCAGCCACGCCCGCTGGCAGGAAGTTCAAATTCCATCAGGTCATTGCAGCCTCTACTAATCTAAGAAAACGGCGGGAAAAAAGAGCACCTCCACTAACCTAAATCTTCCGACTGCCACTTCTTCCTAGGAACTGGCAGGAAAAAGACTCAGGTTATCTGTCATCTGGAGGGTATTCAATTGCTCTGTATGGAATATTGTTCAAACAATTTAGACAATGTATGGAATATATGGAAAGGGTATATTATGTATTTATAAAATATTTAGTTTGTGGGGATTGGATTTCTCTTGCTCATCATTCTCTGCTATTTGGAATCATCTAGGTCTTGCAAGAAGCAGTTACATGGGGCAAACATGTTACATAACCTAATGTTTGGCACTGTACTCTAGGTGTCTTACCCTATGTTCAACGCTTTGTCGGCAACGCTTTGTCGGCACTTAACCTACTGTTCTGTTAAATGGTTTTCCATGGTTTTCCATGTCACCCCCGCCAACTGTACTGCGTTTCACATAAAAATTATTCAATGAACCTGCTGTTCTGCTCCATGTCACCCACTCACACACAGCCTCCCGTTAACTATTGTACCGCTAATACCACGTTGATATAAAAAATTTATGCAAATTAATTAAATCGATATTTTTCACAAATATGGCGTAGTTTTTTTTTATTTTAGGCATCCTATTGGTCTTAGAGTGTTGTTCGTCTGTTTGGGGGCCATTAATAGTTGGGTCTGAGAAGATTGAAAGGTCTCTGTTGGTTAATTTCTTAAATCTGTTGTCATTTACGGCATAAATTCCTCTTCTAATTTTACTGTGGTGTTTCTGACTATCTGGGAGGAGACTGAGCAGTGAAACCTGTTACTTTTACACATAAACAAGAATGATCTGTCACAATACTACACTTTAAAACACTGTTTATATGTAATTCATGTCACACAGTCTCATACGGAACCTACATCCACTTTCTTTTATATACGTTATATGATAAGATACTGTCATCCCCCTTCCCTTCTCTGTGAGAGGATGAATGAGCAAATGTATTTCTAGTTGCATGCTTGATGGTAGCAGACGAGCCTGTCTGCTAGAGAACAGTAGGACCAACGTCGGAACAGGTAGCTACGCTTTCTAAAAGCAGAGAGGTTTCTTTTCTTAGTATGGTCCTGTCCATCCCTTGTCATGTTGGTGTAGGAAGCTGCCTCTCTGGTCGCTTCCGTTTGTATCTGTTAAGCGCTCGGTAGGATCCCAGGTCAGTCTGTCCGCGGCGAGTGTCTGAAGTGATAAGATCTCTGGCTAAGCGCGTGTCTGCTAAGTCCGTAGGACGATGGATTTCTTAAGTTCAGCCTAACTGAAAATTTAATCACTTTTATTTCAGATTTAGCTCTAAAATATCTAATGTTATCTTAAATTGCAACACAGTGTATTTCGAGTGTGAAGTTCAGAATATCTTCCGCTAGTTGCTTTGTCACTACTTTGTGAGTAAAGTGGAACCACGTATTGATCAGTAACTCTAACTAAGATCATCAATCTTAAATGTGAATGTGCGTGAGATTATAACGTCTCGTCTTGACAATATTTTTCAATATAGCAACTTTTCTTTATGTTCAACCCACGTGGGCTGTACTTTGTGAGACCAGTACCACGTGCTTATACAATTGTTTGACCCATCAGGTTAATAGTAAGACGATAGTAACCAGTACCAAGTTTTTCTTTTGTAAATTGCTTTTCGATCTAATTTATTTTAATTCTCAAAATTATTGTGGAGTTACACTCTTTGTGTGAACCAAGTTGACCACGTGAAGCATGTGGTGTAATCATCAAAGTAGCCCTCAGCTATTGTTTACAGGAAGATTCCACAGAGAGTTAGTATGAACTTAGTATACCAGTGTGTGGTAATTTCATGACGGACAGGATTGTGCTACGAACGTAACTTCTTTGGGTGAAAATTGAATCGGTTGATTGTGGTTAATTTCCTCTTGGATATGTTTCAACGTTCTTCGTGTGTTATTTTATGAATGCAGTGCTGTATGTAGTCTCCCAATCTTAGTTCCCTATTTGATGTGTTCCGTAAGATTACAGACTCACATTTTCACAATCCTAAATAAGGCATCAGTTTAGTTATGAATCAAGTTTCATATGCTGAAATTTTAACGGAACAATGATCAATGATAAAATAAATGTCCAAATATAAACTGATTTATTTCTTTTTATTTAAATTGTCTTTTTATATACATACCACCGGTAAATTATGGAGATAGTCAAGCAGTTGAAAAATAACAAAGCACCAGGAGAAGATGGGATCATTGCTGAGTTCTGGAAACTAAACGATCCTATACTTATGCAGAAATTACACCATATAATATCAGACATATGGATAACGGAGCAGATACCAGAGGACTGGAAATGCGCTCTAATTCACCCGCTACACAAAAAGGCGACAAGACAGACATGAACAATTACAGAGGAATTTCCCTGCTCCCAGTCGCTTACAAAATCCTTTCCAAAGCGCTTTTAAACAGGATAGAATCCCAAGCAAATACACTAATTGGTGAGTACCAGGCCGGATTCAGAAAAGGACGATCATGTGCGGAACAGATCTGGTGCTTAAAGACAATATTACAAATGAGGAAATGCAGAAACACAGTAGTTACATTCATCGACTTCAGGAAAGCATATGATTCAGTGGACCGTGGAACCCTGATTAAAATCATTAAAGAATTTGGGATCGACCGAAAGACACGAAAAATCACAGAACAGACACTTACAGGAACAACGGCCAAAGTGAAATTCATGGGCGAAGTATCAGAACTCTTCGAAATCAAATCTGGAGTCCGACAGGGGGACGGACTATCCCCAATCCTTTTCAATGTTGTTCTAGAAAAGATAATCAGGGAATGGGAACCTCACGTAAAGGGTATCCAAATTGGTATCAAGAAAGAGAACCGAATTAAAGTCAAGTGCCTTGCTTTCGCTGACGATATTGCAATTATCACCAATAACAGAACAGAAGCGATTCACGCAGTGGAAAAACTACCTGAAATTTCACAAAAAACCCGACTACAGATATCTTATGAAAAAACCCAATATATGGAAAGGCAGCCAGAAAATAAATCCCCTTTAATAACAAAGTATGGTAAAATTGCACAAGTCTGCCATTTTAAACACCTCGGTGAAACTATACAGTCCTCAGGATTAAACCGAATTGCCAATGAACAAAGAATCACCAAGCTCCAGAAAGCCTACAAGCTAACATGGACGCATTACAACAAGAAGTGCATTTCGACAGACGCAAAAGTAAGGCACAATACAACAGTGATTCTTCCAGAAGCAATCCATGCAGCTGAAACAATGGTGATTGATGGTCATTCTAAAATTAAGGAAATAGAAAAGCAGGAAAGAAAAATTCCCAGGAAGATTTACGGTCCAATCAACAAAAATGGCATTTGGATGAAGAGACCACAAAACGAGCTCTATAGAAAGATCAACATAGTAACAGATGAAATCAGAAAGCGCCGAGCCAAATTTTATACACACATCTACAGGATGGAAGACTCTAGAACAGCAAAGAAATTATTCAATATTATAACAAGAAGTAAATGTGGCACGGAATGGCTGAAAGAAGTCCAGAGGGATCTACAGCAGATCAACATAAAAAATCTCGAAGATCGCACCGAGTGCCGGCATAAAATCACAAGTGTGAAGTTTGGGGAAAGGATATAGCGTCATCCTGATAAAAAATGGACAGAGGAACGGAAGAAGGAGCATTCTGAGAGGATGAGGAGGTTTTGGGAAGCAAAGAAGAAAAACATCCGAAGATGAAATTATGAATTCAAGTTCAATCGCTCTCCTAAAGGGGAACAATCTGTTGTGGACTGGCAAGACAGCCAGTCCACAGTGACGGGTAACCGAAAGGCACGCACTTAAACTCACGCAGGATGGCGTGAGGTCTGAAACAGGATACGTAATGAATGCTATAAAGAAAAGTACGTAGCTTCTGGAATACTTAACTTTAATCCATCATTTGTATACATCGTTCTTGATGAGACATGCTTCATACGATAACTATCAATTGCTATGGCGCCTTGCTAGGTCGTAGCCATTGACTTAGCTGAAGGCTATTCTAACTATCTTCTCTGCAAATAACCGAGGCTTCGTCAGTGTTGCATCGCTAGCTAAGTCGTCCGTACAACTGGGGCGAGTGCTAGTAAGTCTCTCGAGACCTGCCGTGTGGTGGCGCTCGGTCTGCGATCACTGACAGTGGCGACACGCGGGTCCGACATGTACTAATGGACCGCGGCCGATTTAAAGCTACCACCTAGCAAGTGTGGTGTCTGGCGGTGACACCACACAATCGTGATAATAATAATAATAATAATAATAATACCACCGGTTATCGTAAGATGAATACTAAAAGATTATAATTAATGTTAGTCTGGTTGGGAATTTGGTAAGCAAGACTGGATACCTGCTGAAACAGTTGCTCAGTAATGCAAGGTTAACTTCCTCACATAGCTCATAGCTTTTAATCCACTTTTATGGTCTTGAATATAAGCACCGCTCTCAGAACAAATTAATGCAACAACATTACAAGGTTCAGAGAAGAACGGCTAGATTCATGATTGGTACATTTAACCATCGCGAGAGCATTACAAATCTCATTGAAGTGGGACACACTTGCAGATAGACGACGCACTAAACGGAAGAGGCTGCTCACTAAATTCCCAGTCCTATCTTCGCCGAGGATGAAGAGCACATATTATTACCTCCAACTTTCATATCGCGAAATGATCACCATTCAGAGATAAAGGAAATTGGAGCTCATACTGTTCAGACAGTCGATTTTCCCTAGCGCGAGTTGCGAGTGGAACAGATGGAGGGAAATATAACTTTGGTGCGAATAGTGCCCTCCACCACACACCGCTTGGTGGCTAGCAAAGTATATATGTAGATGGAATACAGTTTAAATAAAAGACCGCTAATAATAAAAAAAAACATCCCACCGCCCGACACCTGACGCCGACACCGGAGTCCTGGTGCACTGGCGCTCCCAGTGAAGCTACGACACGACAGTTCGGGCTCTGCAAGGATGAGGCGCTGACATCTGTTTCATACTTTACACTTGAGAAATTCCTATCGAAATACGTGTTCACCTAGGTACCGTTGCTGGTGCGATGACGCATAGCTGCGGTTCACTCCACAGCCTAGAGATTCCGCAATGCTTCCCAGAATAGCACAGGGCACATTCCTAGTGGGACAACTTGTCCGTCAGTGAATTTACCCGTCAAACTACGTGTCTGGGAGCACTATCCGCCATTGTTTTCCGCAGACAAGACTTTCACAGCAAAATTATTTTGCACAGATCGCTACATTGAACTCACAGTCGAAGCTCGCAAAAGTTGTCTACAGATCATCAAATACATACAAGACTCACAAGAATATTTAACAGTCTAACTACTATTAAATATGACGATTACAACTGCAGTCGGACACCGATCGATGTACAGGCAATGTTTCCTCTGGAACGAATCTCGGTATCTATAGTGCACATAATTTTCCATGTAAAAAATCTCTCGCAGTTATCGATATTCTTAATCTTTATGTCCCTCATGATAGGGCTCACAGTCATGTTCTCTAGTCATGCCACAACATAAACCACTGTAACTTTACAATACTATACATACGCATTTTGCACAACATAAGCCAGAGTAACAGTAACTTTTACGCAAACAGTGCAGTTACCTTTTATATCTGTACACCACCCGAAAAAATTACGGTATGCCTACACTCACACCTGCTATATGTCTCGATTCCCCTCAGTCCTAGGAAATTATCTGACAAAGTCGTCGAATCAGCGCTGCTGGAAGATGCTGCATCCTGCCGCGATTCTGTCAAACAAATGTTATGAAGGACAGGCGTCTGGCACTGTGTGGTAGTGAACACCGCACCCGCGGACATAATCCTTGGAAAGGCATCACAGCCACTGGTTGGTGTACTGATTCAATATCACTACCGACAGAACAACAAGGAAAATGCTAGCGTATGCTTATGGGGTGCCGATGAGGGGATGTATTATTAGAGCCGTGTTACCCATCCCACACTCCTGGAAATTGAAATAAGAACACCGTGAATTCATTGTCCCAGGAAGGGGAAACTTTATTGACACATTCCTGGGGTCAGATACATCACATGATCACACTGACAGAACCACAGGCAAGTAGACACAGGCAACAGAGCATGCACAATGTCGGCACTAGTACAGTGTATATCCACCTTTCGCAGCAATGCAGGCTGCTATTCTCCCATGGAGACGATTGTAGAGATGCTTGATGTAGTCCTGTGGAACGGCTTGCCATGCCATTTCCACCTGGCGCCTCAGTTGGACCAGCGTTCGTGCTGGACGTGCAGACCACGTGAGACGACGCTTCATCCAGTCCCAAACATGCTCAATGGGGGACAGATCCGGAGATCTTGCTGGCCAGGGTAGTTAACTTACACCTTCTAGAGCACGTTGGGTGGCACAGGATACATGCGAACGTGCATTGTCCTGTTGGAACAGCAAGTTCCCTTGCCGATCTAGGAATGATAGAACAATGGGTTCGATGACGGTTTGGATGTACCGTGCACTATTCAGTGTCCCCTCGACGATCACCAGTGGTGTACGGCCAGTGTAGGAGATGGCTCCCCACACCATGATGCCGAGTGTTGGCCCTGTGTGCCCAGTTGTATGCAGTCCTGATTGTGGCGCTCACCTGCACGGCGCCAAACACGCATACGACCATCAATGGCACCAAGGCAGAAGCGACTCTCATCGCTGAAGACGACACGTCTCCATTCGTCCCTCCATTCACGCCTGTCGCGACACCACTGGAGGCGGGCTGCACAATGTTGGGGCGTGAGCGGAAGACGGCCTAACGGTGTGCGGGACCGTAGCCCAGCTTCATGGAGACGGTTGCGAATGGTCCTCGCCGATACCCCAGGAGCAACAGTGTCACTAATTTGCTGGGAAGTGGCGGTGCGGTCCCCTACGGCACTGCGTAGGATCCTACGGTCTTGGCGTGCATCCGTGCGTCGCTGAGGTCCGGTCCCAGGTCGACGGGCACGTGCACCTTCCGCCGACCACTGGCGACAACATCGATGTACTGTGGAGACCTCACGCCCCACGTGTTGAGCAATTCGGCGGTACGTCCACCCGGCCTCCCACACGCCCCTATACACCCTCGCTCAAAGTCCGTCAACTGCACATACGGTTCACGTCCACGCTGTCGCGGCATGCTATCAGTGTTAAAGACTGCGATGGAGCTCCGTATGCCACGGCAAACTGGCTGACACTGACGGCGGCGGTGCACAAATGCTGCGCAGCTAGCGCCATTCGACGGCCAACACCGCGGTTCCTGGTGTGTCCGCTGTGCCGTGCGTGTGATCATTGCTTGTACAGCCCTCTCGCAGTGTCCGGAGCAAGTATGGTGGGTCTGACACACCGGTGTCAATGTGTTCTTTTTTCCATTTCCAGGAGTGTATTTGTACACTATAGCAGGTCCAGTTAAACACTTGCATTGCTATATTGTGCAGCTGTTTACGAAATGAATCTATCACCTTATATGTTCGCATATATTTGTCAGTGCGTTGAAATCACAAATCACCATGTCCAATCCATCATTCCGTTATGACTAGACATACGCAGTCTGTTTTGCTCTTACGTGCACAGTAGTTTCATTACTTCCCACAAACGTATGTCAGAACATAAGCCACGGTACCTTCACGTTCAATCAGCAGCATAACATTTCTATCAATTATAGGTGTATAAAAAAATTATGATACGTCCACAGTTCCACCAGCTGGGTGTCGTTTTCGCACTGCAAAAAAGTCTCCCACCATTACGTATTTGTCGATGAATAAAGGATGTAATTTCAATTTTAGAAAGCCCTAGAATTTTTTCGGTTGATCGATTTCACCACTTCCACGAAACCTTTTGGTATTTTCGATACTTGTAAATCCAGCCAACACACATTATTATTATACCATTTTCGCGGTACTTCTCGATATGTAGCACACAACAGTAGCCTAGCGATCGCTCGCGCAACATTATTTCGAATATATAGACTGTAAATTATTTCTGTACAAAGGGTGGGGCGTGCTGTAAACTACTGACTAACTAGACACTTGGCACGTCTGCGAAGACACATACACGGAAACTCAGAAAAAAAATAGAGAAAACTGATATTTCCAATCACGAATACCGATGCCGGTGATGTAGCAGATTCCAAATCATCCCTGTAATTTACAAGGTAAACTAAGGTGTTTCTCATGTCTACAGAACCAGTAAACGCGTCTTCCACATGCTAGATGCACACACCACAATCGATTTCCCCTCAACTAAATAAATGCGCGAAATGTGCAGAAGTAGTCAACTGGACAATTTGCATGGGAGGGAATAATTGTCAAGCGCAAACACACCTCCGTATTGAATCTTCTCAAATTTCCACCTGATCACGAAAGCTGTCCAACACATACTAAGTATTAGTTCGCTATTCGGCCGTCTAGAGGACAACAGTTAAGTCACCTACATTCCTACAGTCCAACAAGCCTCTGCATTCGGACAACTCCTACAGTTAATGGGAAACGTGAATCATTCCTGCCACAAGTCACCGGCGCTTCATGCCAAGCAAGCATAGACAGAATCGTCCTAGGAAAAAAAAAACCGGCCTCATACGTATTTTATCCCTGTACTTACAACTAAATGTTATGATGGCTGTCTCAGTTGAACATTATTCAGGAATGAGCAAAGTATTGGAAATACACCATGCTGTCGGCTGTGGCTCTGGAAATAGAGATATCGCTACCTTGACATACTCTTCCCTTTGCTATCACAGTACACGTCAAACCCATACCATCACTACGACTGGACACAGTCATTTCCATTGCACATGTCGGAACACAAACACATACTTTACAACACTGATGCTGAAGGTGAACCTATCACACACCCCCTACTACTAAGTATAATACTTCATCAGTACCAGATTGCTGGTGATACAACATAATACTGACCTGAAATCAACGCTGGCTGGACATAAATTTTTCTTGTGAGTGCTACCAACGTGTCTTAGAAAGAGAGGCGTAATCGTCTTACAAACCGCCAGATGTTAAAAAACCCGATCCCCCACAACTACTGTATGTTACTGTCACAAGCATTCTTGGTTCTACATGTGTACACGAGTTGGCCACGTTAAAAGCTATATCAGATTTATAAATCGAGGTATAGCATTCCCTATGAAGGAATTAGTTTTCCAGACAAATACCATGACACTGAATATAGACGGTGCACCCTTTTAATAAAATTGCCGAATTTTGAGAGTGATTCGGTTAAGGGGCGTGGTATGAAACAGATATTTGCAACCCCCTCACACCGCTGCCACTACATATTTCTCCAGCATTTGTAACGCATTCTGTCTCAATGACATATCATATTTCTGGCACTCTCATATCACGAAATGAGTCACCTTTCTTGAACCTGTCTGTTACAGCGAAATTCCAAAGTGGTTTTAGTCAGTCCCTACGGATCTTACGACTGTTGCAATTTCTGCAGCTTTGCGCATGTAATCGTTCCAATTTAAGTCTGAACTGAGCAAAAGACGGGGAAAGCCTTATCCACCACCTTCTACAACCCGTGTAGAAACAAAATGATTTGAGTTAGTGCTACAGGGCTGTGATTTGACCATTCGATGGAAATGGGCACATTGTGGTGCATCCCCAAACTACAAGCAGGTACTACAGATACACGTCCCTCAGGGTCCATTCGCGTCTATCACCCCAACATTCTATCTTCGGTATTCTATTCCATCTGCCAGAGAAAAATTATGAACTGCAAAAGCTCAACTAACTTCATCCGATAGAGAACAAGATAAGATTTTTAACACATCTCTCTCCTCCCATATATCGAAACCAAATACCGCATGTGTGCAGGCATCGAGCACATGTGACAATCCTATTAAATATACTGGTGTTGATCCGATGCACCGACCAGTTTAAAGTTTCATCACCTGTAGTGTAGGAGGATGACCGCATCCTACAGACCATACTGTAAGTCGCAAGAGACGCTCCCTATGACCCTTAGTCGTTGTTTGAAACATTGTTTTCTAACATGCTCTGTACAGTTCCATACATTTTCTTTTTCTGCTATGACTTTGAGGTCTGTGTCAGGTCCTAAACTGACATTAAGACGCTCTGATCCACGGCCTCTCGCAAAAAACTAGACATCACACACTGTAAATAATTTTGTTACTGTGGCCACCGTAACACGCGACACACGGTGGGTGATTTTAAATAAAAGACAGTTACAACATAAGGAAACTATAAGAGTTTGGCTGTGTTGTGTAGTTTCCAAACTGATGTCTGAAAGTGATTGATGACCTCTACATTTAAACTAATCTGCCACACTGATTGAATAGAAGATGGCTGTGCATTCCATTTTGACTGATTCCTCATATAGCACTCATGTACGTGATCACTGTTTTGGTGCTAGCAAGCCCTAGAAGGTATCACCCATCCACGAAACTAATTCCTCAACTCAAACAAGCGCTGTCAGTCAACCATTATGTGGTAACCAAGACCAATAGGATGCCGCAAATTAAAAAAAAAGAACTACGCCATACTTGTGAAGAATATCGATTTAATTAATTTGCATAAACTTTTTATATCAATGTGTTATTAGCGGTACAATAGTTAAGGAGATGCTGTATGTGAGTGGGTGATATGTAGCAGAATAGCAGGTTAATTGCAGAACACTAAGTTAATTTGAATAATTCTTATGAGAAAACCAGTATAATAGCTTAAGGGGGTGTAGTGACATGGAAAATCACTTAACAGATAGGTTAAGTGCCGACAAATGGTCAAACATAGTACGGTGGCAAACATTAGGTCACACAGCATGTTTGCCCCATGTAATTGCTTCTTGCAAGACCTAGATGCTTCCAAACAGCAGAGAATGATGAGCAAAAGATCAAACCCTCAGAAACTGAATTTTTTTATAAATAAAGGATATATCCTTTCCATATATTCCATACATTGTACAAATTGTTTAAACAATATTCCATACAGAGCAATCGAATACCCTCCAAATGATCGATCACCTTTTTCCTGCCAGTTCCTAGGAAGAGGTGGCAGTTGCAACGTCCCCTTTGAACAATTCTTACAAGACTGTGCTTAAACTGACACACAATATTTTGTTAGCGCAATGCAATCTGACTTTCAAAATTCCCTACAAAAGAATGGCCCTGACTAACATTAAACTATACCTTTCACAAATCACTAAATCACTTACCTCACAATAATCTTCGTTTCTCCCACTACTGCAATACAGCAAGCGCCACTACTGCCAGCTAAATAAAAGATTCAAACTACTAAAGGCACTAACTACTGATAGGGATAGTTAGCAAATGAAAGATATTAATAGAGAACAAACAATGTATTTACCTTGATATCATCATATATAAATATAGCAGTTCATGAAAAATTACAAAACTCCGCCATCTCTCTCCCCACATCCACCACTGCTGGCGGCTCACCTCCAACTGCGCAACGCTACGCGCTGTTCACATCCAGCTGCCGCTGCCCAACACTACAATGGCAGACAACAATGCAAACTAGCCACAGACTGCACACAGCACAGCCAGTGATTTCATTTTCATATTGAGCGCTACGTAACGTTGCCAATAAGAAAACATAAACAGCCTACTTACATAGCCACAGACTGCACACAGCACAGCCAGTGATTTCATTTTCATATTGAGCGCTACGTAACGTTGCCAATAAGAAAACATAAACAGCCTACTTACATAGAGAAAACATAAACAGCCTGAGAAAACATAAACAGCCTACTTACACAGTCAGATAACTTAGGTTAGTGGAGGAGCTCTTTTTCCGCCATTTTCTTAGGTTAGTAGAGGTTGCATTGTCCTGATGGAATTTGAACTTACTGCCAGGGGGTCTGACAAGGGGCATGGCACTTTCCCACCAGAGAGGTTAATTAATTGATCAATTTAATTAAGTAGTCAATGTGACCTAACGTCCCGCCATTTTCTTACGTTAATGGAGGTTGCATTGTCCTTTTGGAATTTGAACTTCCCGCCATTTTTCGAAGGGAGGGAGACATGGCACTTTCCCGCCAAAAACCGCCATTTTGGATAACGGTATTTGTGTCATCAGCATATGTCATGGCCGCCATCTTGGATGACGTCATGCACTGTGCACGTTAGTACACGCTAGTGTACATTAGTACAAATTAGGCCGACAACATGAGTTGGTAGGGGGATGTGGCGGTCGGTTGAGGATCGTGGTGATGACTAACTATTTCCTTCCAAGTCCAGGTGGGCGTGGCACTCGCGAATATTGATTCTAAGTCCAGGTGGATGTGGCATCTGCGGAAATCTGACAAAGTCTGGAATTCTCACCTGGAAGGGGGCATGGCATGGGGGGGGCATGGTACTTTTCCACCAAAGAGGTTAAATAATTGATCAATTTAATTTCATAGTCAATATGACCTATCTCCGCGCCGTTTTCTCAGTACAGGTTGCATTGTCCTGATGGAATTTGAACTTCCCGTCATGGGGGTGTGGCAGGGGGATGTGGCACTTTCCCACCAGAGAGGTTAATTAATTAATCAATTTAATTAAGTAGTCAACCAAATTGATAAGAGTGAGTGGGGCCTATTCCAATAACGCACACGTGAAAGTGTACCTGTAGCAGCGAAGGAGGAGGGGGTTCGGAATAGGGGGAGGGGGTGGGGGGACCATAGGTTAAGTGCCTCTTAATCAAAAGGATATCGGGGTGTATGGAAAAGCACTTAACAGAACAATAGGTTAAGTACTTGTCAATCAGAGGAGAACAACAGGATAGCCTATGAGTGCATACCTGACCCTGATGTTGGTAACCTACACTAAAAAATGCGCCAGCATCCTCTTCCTAAGGGGGGAGGGAAGTGGGAGGAGGTAGGGGAACAATAGGTAAGTGCAGTGACATGGAAAGCACTGAAAAGAACAATAATTTGACATGGAAAAGCACTTAACAGAACAATAGGTTTGCCTCTGAGTGCATACCTGCCCCTGATGTAGGCAACCCGCACTAACAAATGGCCATCGCCCCTGTGCATGGCATGGCCAAAGACAGCAGTTGCCTACATCCATTCTGTTGCATTTCCTCATCGACTCTATTTACCTCACTGATCATGTTCAAACGAGTGGCACACACACATCGCATCACTACCATGACCTACGTCGTCAGTGGGTATTCCTATGACGATCTTCTACCATTTGTACACCATTGTAAGCTTTGTGCTGTCCTTACAGGATGACTAACATTTTGTCAGGTGACCCTGCTTGTAAAATAAATTCATTCACATTTGAGGCTTAAAGAAACTTGTACATAGTTATTACTTCTACTTATTCTTGGGATGTGGTTTGTCTTATGTAGTAAAATGAAAGGCTGTTTTCATTGTGACGCCCTCTGTTCGCTTCTACACTCACGTTCAGAGAAAAAACGGAACACCTTGAACGACTACAGATACGACATTCATATTCACAGGACACGTACATAAGCATGTTCTACAGATATGATCAGCGTTTGAAACACGTCGGCCTGCCGGTTCAAGGTCAACATCGATATCGCACGCAACACAACCTACCAATAAAATGTGCCAGCAGCTCTCCTTATCGCTGTAAATCGAAGATAATGGATCACTATGACTTGGGTAGACGTACGGAATGCCTTGCAGACATATGTGTAAAAGGGACCATCAAAGCAATGAATTTGAAAGAGGACGCATTATTGGTATAGGATAAGGTGATGCATTAATCCGTGAAATTACTGCTCGTGTGGGGCGAAATGTTTCGGCAGTGTAAAGTGTGTGTGCTGAAAGGTTCATGGAAGACCTTAGAACACGACAAAATGAGTCAGGTCGCACTACCCCTGAGAAGATCGACATCTCATCCGAATGGATCTAAGTCCTCCTGAGCTCTGATGCAACAGTGGAATAGTGTAACACATCGTGCACTATCAGGGGTGACGGTCCATCGCGGTTTATTACGACATGGGTTACGTGCGCGTCTTTCATTTCTCCACCTACCTTTGGCGAAGGTGCAGAAACATGCTAGACGGTAATGCTTTACAGATCGACATCACTGGGGACAGGAATGGCATCATATCGCCTTTTTGGACGAATTCAGGTTCTGTTTGATTGAAAATGATAGCCGCATTTTGGTTTGCTGCAAACAGAGGGAGCAGCATTACAATGACTGTATTTGACACGACGTACGACGCCAACCCAAGGCCTTATGGTATGGGGTGCTATTGGGTGAAGCCACAAATCACAGTTGGTGCGTGTCCAGGGCACTGTGACCAGTGTCACCTACGAGAATGACATCCTGCGACATGTAGCCATACCTTTTATGCATAAAACCCCACACGCCATTTTTTACCAAGTCAATGCACGACTACATATTGCTGCACAAACACGTGCTTTCTTGCTGTCAGCCTTTTGCCCTGTCCCGCTAAATCACCAGACTTGTCGCCAATCGAAAATATGGTGGGAAATGGTGAAACGATGGGTACAATGCTGTGACCCTGTGCCAACAATTACAGATGAACCTTGGAATCAGGTGATGCAGCATGGATGGCTATACCACAGGACGCCATTCGCAGCTTATACACGTCGATGCCATCACGCATGGAACAAAAATCTGGGCCCATGGAGGACTCCATGTCTAGTAGGCAACAGGATACATGCTGAACTGAGGTAACTGAAATGCTTGTCATTTCTGCAGAACATGCTAATGGATATGTCCTGTGAACATGAACGTCCTGTCTCTAGTCATTAAAGGTGTTCTGCTTTTTTTCTGAACATGAATGTATAAATTTGTGAAGCATCTTCAGTGGCCTCTAATACAGTTTGTTTGTGCACATTGTATTTGCTTCATATAATAATTGAAAATTTGTTACAAGATTACAATTTTTGTTATGCTTTTATTGTTAGACGAAGAATAAGTTTTTATAGCAAAAGTTTCGATATATTTAATTAATATTGGTTTCTATTTACGATTTGTGATCTTATTAATGCCTGTGTTCAGTCATGGGGTTGTACTTACATGGCTTGTGCAAGTGGGGAGTCCGATTTTCGGCCTTTTACCAACATATTTTATCTGACCACATCACTTCAGTTTCTCACTGTATTGTGGGTCGGTTTGTTTACTGTATCTAATGCTGCCAACTGTCAGCGTTTTTGGTTTGTCTTCTGTTTGCGTATTTCTGTCTGTATGCGAGTTAACATTCTTTTGGTGTTACAAAAAGGTACGGCCAAACTTTCAGGAAACATTCCTCCCACACAAATAAAGAAAAGAAGTTATGTGGACATGTGTCCGGAAACGCTTAATTTCCATGGTAGAGTTTATTTTAGTTTCGTCCACCTACGCTCAATGGAGCACGTTATCATGATTTCATATGGGATACTCTACCTGTGCTGCTAGAACATGTGCCTTTACAAGTACGACACAACATGTGGTTCATGCGCGATGGAGCTCCTGCACGTTTCAGTCGAAGTGTTCGTACGCTTCCCAACAACAGATTCGGTGACCGATGGATTGGTAGAGGCGGACCAATTCCATGGCCTTCACGCTCACATCAACCCTCTTGACTTTCATTTATGGGGGCATTTGAAAGCTCTTGTCTACGCAACCCCGGTACCAAATGTAGAGACTCTTCGTGCTCGTATTGTGGACGGCTGTGATACAATACTCCATTCTCCAGGGCTGTATCAGCGCATCAGGGATTCCATGCGACAGGGGGTGGATGCATGTATCCTCACTAACGGAGGGCATTTTGAACATTTCCTGTAACAAAGTGTTTGAAGTCACGCTGGTACGTTCTGTTGCTGTGTGTTTCCATTCTATGATTAATGTGATTTGAAGAGAAGTAATAAAATGAGCTCTAACATGGAAAGTAAGCGTTTCCGGACACATGTCCACATAACATATTTTCTTTCTTTGTGTGCGAGGAATGTTTCCTGAAAGTTTGGCCGTACCTTTTTGTAACACTCTGTATATATATATATATATATATATATATATATATATATATATATATATGTGTGTGTGTGTGTGTGTGTGTGTGTGTGTGTGTGTGTGTGTGTGTGCATGCCATAGTTCTTTTTTTCCTTGTCTGGGTATGTTATACATCTCTGTTTGTTATTGTTTTAGCGGATAATATGATCAATAGTTTAATTACTTATTACAGAAAGAATAATCATTTAGTTCGATGGCAGATCATTCTAGGTGAATGCTGACTAACAGTGCACTTTAAATGCGGAAAAATGAAAGATGATTGCATAAACAAAAAAGAACCGAACGGTACCTAATTAAAAAACTAGTGGTTAAAGTTTGGAGGGGCAAACACACCACATAAATATACAGCAGCGATATTACGAAGCTATTTCAAGTAGGGCACTTCTAATAAACCGTGACGCGCATTCCAGAATCTTCTGCGCCTGAATTCAGAGAGTACTACATCAGTGGTTGACATCTTTATCAAGAAGGCGTCACAGAAGGCACTGAATGAATTCAGAGACATGTAGCCACGAACATAACTTGGCCGTTTCATCCAAGACGCTCATGAAACTTAAATGGAAGGTGCGTCGACTGCCTCCATCGTAGGTATCGCACATATCTCACAGGGATCATAAGGTAAGAGAGATCAGGAGCATAATTAGGTGTATCGAATTTGGGGTTGTATTTTGGACATTGGTCATATGCTTCGAACAACTGGAACTCAGTTCCCTGTCCAGTTATCCAGCTTTAGGTTTTCTATGTTTTCCCGTAAGTCCTAATGCCCAGGTTCCTGAGAAACACACACTACTAATTTTCTTCTTACCATCCACTTCCTACTCTGAGTCTGTACTCCAAACCGTTCATTACCCTAAACTTCCTTCTTTCCTGACTCCTAAGCGATTAATAGGTTATAGGAAGTGGCTGTTACTGATAGAAAGTTCTCTTTACTATACACTGTACAGTATCTTCATAAATATGTGTTTAGACGTAGACATAGAGGGAAAAATAACGATTAGGGTTTCACTTACTATAAAAGAATGCCAGAAACCATAAAAGTTCTCAAAAAACCACTGAAAAACCTCATCTGGACTTCTAGATGGAAGTTTTGCACCAGCATACCTGAACACAGCAGTGATATGAACAGCTTAACCATTCTTTAGTGACCAGTCTTATCCACTTTAAGATATCGTAATACTCTGGTTTCTCGTATTATTTTCCTGAATTATAGACTACAGTCACCAGCATTTTGAAAAACAAATAAAAATAAATGTAATTTTAGTAATATGCATTCCATAAAGAAAAAAAACTTCTTTTCATGTAAATACTAGTCAGCCAAGTTAACGCAATTTTCAGAATGTCTGAGTCAGAAAAGATCGACCTCCTTAAGTTACCTTAGAGGTCCAGATGACTTTCAGCCATCTACTTATTCTCACGATATTTATTATGAATTTTATAGAAGACACACAACATTTAATAATTTACATTAGCAAGTCCATAACAGCAGTTGGGAATTCATATTTGTTTTAACCAACAGAAAATTGTGAAGTGTTATAACACAAATACTGAAACGAAATAACACAACTCCAACACTTTTTGCCAAGATGTTTAACATAAAAAGTCTTCAACAAGTGATTACAAACAGTGTGTGGTTACAAAAATTACCTCAGCCACTCACATTGTTGGTAGTACTTATTTAGATAGTCAGATGTGCACCGCTATTTGCATGTAATTACATGTTAAACATTACAGAAACTTTAGAAAACTTTGTTGCATACAGATAGTTTTTATATTAGTAACACCTTGAAAAATTAGAGTTTCATAACTAATCATATTACAAATTAAACACGAAACTTCTTGTTGTAGCTAAATTAGTTCTATAGTGTGAAGCAGTTTATAGATACATTAACAAGAACTAAACAGTAACAGTAATATGAGGTAATCAGTGCAAAAGATAATAAAACTGATTAAGAAAAGTTGCTAATAATACATTAAATGCACTTGCATAAACGTGTAATATGTGTAGTAGAGGGTATTGGTTAAACTCTAGAACTCTTCAAGAGAACGATATACAGTAAAGTTAAGTTGAACTATTTTTAAACCAAACTTATAATTATCAAGTGTTCGTTATGAAATAATGAAGAGATCTGGAAGTAGTGAGCAACACTGTCTACATCACAATGATTGAAGCTTTCCTGGTAAAATAACGGTGGTATTCCCGAATCACTAAAGTGAGATCTGAGGTTTCAGATCAGTGAAGTAACAGTGCTCATTTTGCAGTGATGTATCGAAAAAGGATTTGTAAGAGCAAAAAGAAGCAAAAAATCCATTTGACAATACTGATTTCATATATGTTATCTAAATATGAAAGTGAGAAATGGCTAGACATAATGGTAAATTTTATCATTGCTATGGGCCAAAATGTTCATACTTAATGTGCTTTGTTATACAGGCTTGCCGAGAAGACACAGAAAATTTGAAAATAGAAAGAGTCATGAATTCAGAATCTGGAAAAAGTAACTAAAGTGCTCTGCTAATATTTTGAACCAAATATTAGCAGTAAAAATTTCAATTGGAAAATATTGTTACCATGTGCGTGATAAAGTTGATGATCTAATCTGAAGTTTTATTAGAATAATCTCTATCCCTTCGGTATGCTTAGGGATGTCATTTGAAAAAAATTAGATAAATGTGCACAGTCTGTATTAAATGACAGAAGACAGTAACTATTTCATGCAGTTATCAGGGAGACAAATACTACATATGGAACAGATTTTGCCCTTATCGAACACGCAAATAATTAAGAAAGAACTACTGTCATATGTAACATTTATAGGAGTTCATGTAGATGCTTTTGATACGAAATACTTTTAATTAAACTATTCTGGACTATAAGTAATTCCCAGAATATTTGGTTATGAATCTGAAAGCAAATCTCATTATTAACCTTAAAAATAAGTAGTGGAAGTTTAAAATTCCTGGTAATAAATGAAATGTTTCAAATGATGACTCTGTGTCAGATGATTAGAACAACATCGATACAATGACAATGATGAAATGGGTGCCTTCGAGTTCAACACACCAATTAATAATGCACGTTGACCTAGAAAATTTAAAAAAGAAGAACTAATAACATCACACACAACACAAGAGAGAAACTTGGAACGTGCTTCTTCAGCAAGGCGATTTACTCCATGAGGAAAGCACGTCATATGAATCAAACTGGGACAAAATACTCATAGGGCTTTTCCTGCTTTGATCGAATAGGGCGCGGCATCTGAAATAAACACAAACACTCTTTAATCTGCAGAACATGTTTGATGAAATGAAAAGGATCTTTAGCCACTTATGTCATAATGACTCAGAGAATAGGGCAAGGGCAACAGACTACCAAGGTAAATAATGAAGTCACAAAGTATGAATTCTTCTTCTGAACTGCAATTTCACCTGTACAGTTTTTGTGGGAGTAGGAAGAAAGTAATATGACAGTGGTGGAACTCTGCAGAAGTGGTGTGAAGATTTCATCAGTTAACAACATCACACAAACTGCTTGACCTGTCTCCAACTTTCCAAGCTTGCTGAGACCTCCTGCATACATTGCTGAACTGACAATGGGAATATATGGACTACCTCTGTTCGATTTTCTTGATACTATCAGTGAGAACATAGTATGCAGTTGCCATTCTAATATGAAGAAGTTAGTACAAGTAAGAAATTGTTACCAGCTGCATCAAAACTGCCAGAAGACTGATGATAAAAAAAAGGAAACAAAGATACAGAGAGAGAGATACTTGAAGGTCAATGGCTGAACATCAGTTTCCTAAAGCGGTGTGACACTATTGTCAAAAAAGAACTTGAAGTCGCCTTTGAAGATTAGATGATTATAACCATCGTTAGTTGCAACTGCTATGGAAATACAAACAGTTGTATATACATCATTTTCTACATCATGACAACTGCATACATTACAGCAGACACACAAATCTACTTACATTATGTATCTCTATATCACTGACATGTGTCAGTTATAAATTCGTTACAATGTTCACTCTATGTGCCTCTAGATAGCAGACAACTGTGTGGATATCTTGACTTCAATTACAGCCGTGTCTACATTAATATGACAGGAAATGAGATCTGTTGTACCTCTCAGCACACAGACAAATCTGACATAACAGTCATATAGCTTAAACATGGAATTGATAGGCCAAAGAGTCTCTGTTACATGTCTTTTGTTGTTTCTAAGGGCCATATTTATTACATGCAGGATATGGAGAGATTCCAAGCTGAGCTTATTTAGTTGAAACATTCTTGAAATTTTGTTTGTACATTTTATTCCATAATTCTGTTTGTTCATTAGCAGACAACAACGTAATGTCTGGGTGTTTCGTCAAATAGTTATATGTTTCAGTTTTTTCTATCATGATTAATAATCTACCTTTCTCTGCCTAATGAAGTCGTGTTTTTATTCATGCTGCAACACCCAGACATCTTACCTAATGAGCAAAGATAGTTACAGAGAAAGATGTACATAAAAATTTCAAAAGGCAATGAAAATCTTAATCTTCTCTTATCTATGATTTTGCAGAAAAAGCCTTCTTCTTCTTGTTTGAACTATTGTACTAATAATTGTGATTGATGTTTCGTAACACAGTGGTCTGTAGAAAACTGTACTAAAATATTGTTATGTTGCTAACTAATATTTGAAAATAGAGTCTATGTGTTACTCAAATGAATCTTCTTTTTTTTGGGGGGGGGGGTTATTTCATTGTAATTCTCGTCCAATATAAATGTTAAGTTTTCTGCCCAGCTACCAAAGAGCGCAGCCATTAGTACTACTGATCTACAGCGCACTTTAGGTGTAAATGGTGAATATTTTATGTGTCTTGTAACATTGAGAAATATTTTCAAATGCGATTGCATATAGTGAAGGTGAGAAAATATTTAATATATATAATAAATAACAAGTAAAACAAAGCCTGAAGCAGAATCGATAACTGATTGTCTTATGTTATCCATCATCAAAGTAAAATATTGCAGTGCCAATTTTAAACTGATTTTCAATACAGACTTAAATGATGTTGGTTATAACTGCAATAATAATTGTGTAATAGTGACCAAAGACCCACTCTGAGATAATAAATTCCTGTTGGACTGTGGATACATCGAACTTCTATGAAAGCAAACAGCATCTTACGTTATCTTCTGATGTATGAAGCCTTGTAATTTTGCAACAACTTTTATGGAATATTTCGTCACGAAAATAAATTACTGATGTGTACGTGTGGTATTGTGTGACAAAACTGTTCATTTTGCTTAAAGGAAAGTGTTGATATCTCGAGATGACAGTAGCATTAATTTTGGTAAACGATGTGCAACTAGCAAATAGTCTTTAAAATAACAGCATTGAAATTACTAAAAAATTATTGATCCTGTTTAGTTCAGATTACTTATCATACATTTAGCTTGTTTGTTGGTTATAAATGATTATGTTTGTGAATTAACTCAGTGACATTTACACTGTTTGACAGACAACATTGGTACACATTCCCAGGTTGAGCTGGGAAAGGCAGTGATTAAATAAAACCTCCTGTTACATTAATAATAAGTAACTAATTTTATTGTAGTGTTGCTGAGCTTGTACAACACATGCACAATTACTCCACATGTCACAATGATCTCATAAATAATAAATGACTTGTAGTACAGACGTTTAGACCAGTCAACTCCATGTTCAATCTATATGGCAGCTATGTCTGATGTGATCAAGAATTGTCACTGCCTAAGATTTGACACCTGTAACACACATGACAACCTTTGTACTGCGAGATAGGATGGATCTTATATCCTATTGTATTAATGTAGACATGCCTGTAACTTGAATCTAGGTATCCACAAGGTTGTATGCTTTCTAGATGCACATTAAACTGAATTTCATAAGGAATTTATAACTGACACATATGTCATTCACACAGAGATCCACAATACGAGTAGACTTAACTTGTTTTATCCACCATAAGATGCACTTTCTTCTTCGAAAAGTTGTCTGCATAATTCAGGTGCGTCAAATTCGAAATGAATACAAATAGTAGTAGTAGTAGTAGTAGTAGTAGCTTTATTCATCTGTAAATCTCTTTTTACAAGGATTTAGGACATGTCAAAGTATTTGCAAGTAGGACCAATTTAAAATAAGCTAATTCGTATACACAGATGATTACAGACTTCTAGTTAGAGACAATCATTAGATTTACTCCTGGTATACAATACTTTTTTTACAAATAACTTATTACATAATGTAATGCCACACCGTTCACTCGTATCTCACTATCAGTCACTGCACACACTATACACACATTGTTTCATAGCACTTCACTCACTACACACACAAACACACATACACACACACACACACGCCACACACATACATACACACAAACACACAAACGCACGCACACTGGTGATATCTGGGCTATTTTCTGTACCACAACTTCCCATTTGCTATCCTCAAAAACTGAGTCAGCATCCCTCCATAATGAGTGAGGTGTTGAGCTCAGAAACAGGAAGATGTATTGTGCTATGCAGAGCGTGGGGGTAGGTATTTTTAGAAAGGAAAAAAAGAAGGAAAAATGCATTAAATGTAGGTGTTATTGGAATGTTGCATGTTTTGTAATCATTATTATTATTTATTTTTTTATCAAACCCTTACTAAGTTTTAAGTAAGTAATCCTTCAATGTTCAGTGCCTGATTTAAAATTCCCACCAGCCTTAAAACGATGACGACAAATAGACGATAGGTCTATAGGAGACGACAAACAGGAAGAAGAAGAAGAAGATGATGATGATGATGATGAAGGTGACGAAGAAGAAAGTTCAGATGACGATTTTCAGGGTTTTTAAAGGTGAGTTCGGTTTTATAAACTAACGCCCTCGATGACAGCGAAGACCATCTTATATATGAAGAGGACCACGATGAGGACAATTAGGAAGAAGAAAAAGATAATGATGATGATGATGATAGGTGACGAAGAAGAAAGTATATTTGACCCGAAGGAGACCTATCTCTATATGGCAACATTCATTTCAGCAATATTGTTTCTGTGTACCACTGGTTCACAGATACTGCTTTATGACAGGGTGCACTATCTTGCTGATACAATCTTCTAAATTTTCATCTACAGTACGTCGTACACAGTGGTGTAAAATGTGTTCCTATGCTTCCGCATTTACCGTTTTCTTAAGCGTATTATGGGGTCCACACATTAACAATGGTATCGTTAAATCTTTCAAGAAGTGCAGACTAACTAATGCCCTCGATAACAGTGAAGACCATCTTATATATGAAGAGGACCACGATGGCGACAAATAGGAAGAAGAAGAAGAACATAATGATGATAATGATGATGATGATGAAGGTGACGAAGAAGAGTTCAGATGACGATTTTCAGGGTCTTTAAAGGTCAGTTCGGTTTTATAATCTAGGAATTTTTTAATCTGGTTTTGCACTCTAATAATAAAAATTGTAAAGATGTTATTCCTTAAAAAATTACTTAAAAATTAAGGTGCGGTTATCGTTCGTAGTGTCTTATAGTCCATGAAGTACGATATGTTTCTGCTGTTATGTTTACAATTGTCACGTTGTAGAAATTGCTGTACATTCAGTTGTTTCTTCCTCTGTATGCTAAATTGGATAATTAAAATTTAAGTGCAGCTCATGATGTTTAGATCATGTCCTTTGACAAATAAGTAACAGCCTCAGAGTACTAGGCATTCAAGATTTTTACATGAAGTTGCGGATTCGAATCTTGGTGGTAGCATGTGTTCTGTATCTTTTTCGGAATTTCGTATTTATTGAGAAATGGAAATTTTTGTTTACAATTTCAACTGTCGGTGGTGTTAGACTAGATTAAATTTGATACGGACTTGCAAAATATGTTCTTGTTAAATCAAACCATATAGTGGAAAGAAAAAGGGATTTGGTTTTTTATTTGAAATCTCGTATTTTTGTAGCAATTTCGATTTGCTGTGAATCCTAACATTTTCATGTGAGTTGTAATTAAAAATAAGATTACGTTATGTTTGTTCAAGTAACACAAATCCACATTTATTAATTAACATTTCCATTTCATAATAAAAATTGAATTCAAAGAAGTAAAATAAGTTGTTTTAATAAACATTTTTGGAACAACGATCAAAAAATTTGTAAAAATTTTTTCTTTTTAAAATTCAGTCTTGATCGCACAACGTATGCTGCAAGAACATAGGTCAACATAGGTCAACTGGTCAGTTGACATTACAGCAGCTGAGAAGAGTGCTTCACCTACCTTCTTCGAAGGATGTCATGGGTCTGATGATGGTCATGCGATACGACCGAAACCGGTCACCTATATTCCTGTAGCATACGTGGTGCGATCAAGACTGAATTTTAATAAGAAATTTTTTTTAAAAAGAAGTTACACTACTAACGATATTCGAACCAGTCACTTCCTGATCAAATCACGGTTACACTCACGGTTACACTATACGCTAGATTACCCATGAGTTCGTTATTATTCTACAGCTGTGAGATCGGAAATCATCTAATCCTCAAAAGTGATTTTTCCGAGTAGTTTCTAAAACTGCGTCGCACTTGTTTAGCAAACTGATATCCTGGTACTGGCCTTTATATTCTGTAGGTGTGAAGGAAATCAGAGAGGGCCTCTCTGTAATGTCCCATTGTGAGACAGACGCTGTGGGAAAGTGAAGAAAGTGTATTGCTGAGTTGGCTAGTTCTGTTGGTAAGAACACTGCCCGCAGACGATAACGGATCGTGGTTCTGTACGTTAATCTCAGGAAATGTTGAATCATGACTTTTATTCCCCCAATCGACGGAAATCCACGTGCTGAAGCAGTTTCTAATGGACATGAACTATTTTGTTTCAGACCTTTCTATGTTTTTTCGGCTGTGTACCATTCTGTAGCATGACGGTCATTGGTATTCGATTGACTAACGGAGTTCAGTTGGCAGCTTGTGTACATAGAGACAGCAGAGGCTATTAACTTCCATCAGAAAATGTCATCAGTATTCTGTCGCTGTTTATGGGACGCGAACTCTCGCTGTCCTTTTCACCGTTATAAACTTCCGTCGTTGAATTGCTCACGTGGCATTCGGCGAGAGCCGCACGGCCAGCAGACTTCCGCTTATTGTACTACAGTGCCACCTTGAGCTCACGGTCGCGTACCGTCTGCTAATGCTAACACTGCGCCCTCGGCTGACACGTGTTTGCGCCGCTTCTGAAGTCACTTGTTGCTTCCTTCCAAGCAGAAAGAGTATACTGGTTCTCAAGAAGTTGTGTTTCCAGTTGGCGTGCGATTTTCAAACTGTAATGATACGCGAGATACATGCGGTGTATGTGGCAGTTTCGAAAGAAATGTTTCGAACTTGCAACTGCCAGTGATATTTTTTTCAGTACAAATATATATAGGGTGGTCCATTGATCGTGATCGGGCCGAATATCTCATTAAATAAGCGTCAAACGAAAAAACTACAAACAACGAAACTTGTCTAGCTTGAAGGGGGAAACCAGATGGCGCTATGGTTGGCCCGCTAGATGGCGCTGCCATAGATCAAACGGATAATAACTGCATTTTTTTAAATAGGGACCCCCCCATATTTATTACATATTCTTCTAGTACGTATAGAAATATGAATGTTTTAGTTGGACCACTTTTTTCGCTTTGTGATAGATGGCGCTGTAATAGTCACAAACATATGGCTCACAATTTTAGACGAACAGTTGGTAACAGGTAGGTTTCTTAAATTAAAATATGGAACGTAGGTACGTTTGAACATTTTCTTTCGGTTGCTCCTATGTGATACATGTACCTTTGTGAACTTATCGTTTCTGAGAACGCATGCTGTTACAGCGTGATTACCTGTAAATATCACATTAATGCAATAAATGTTCAAAATGATGTCCATCAACCTCAGTGCATTTGGCAATACGTGTAACAACATTCCTCTCAACAGCGAGTAGTTCGCCTTCCGTAATGTTCGCACATGCATTGACAACGCGCTGACGCATGTCGTCAGGCATTGTCGGTGGATCACGATAGCAAATATGCATCAACTTTCCCCACAGAAAGAAATCCGGGAACATCAGATCCGGTGCTTCGACGACCAAACCACCTGTCATGAAGTATGCTACTCAATACCGCTTCAACGGCACGCGAGCTATGTGCCGGACGTCCATCATGTTGGAAGTACATCGCCATTCTGTCATGCAGTGAAATATCTTGTAGTAACATGGGTAGAACATTACGTAGGAAATCGGCATACATTGCACCATTTAGATTGCCATCGATAAAATGGGGGCCAATTATCCTTCCTCCCATAATGCCGCATTATACATTAACCCGCCAATGTCACTGATGTTCCACTTGTCGCAGACATCGTGGATTTTCCGTTACCCAGTACTGCATATTATGCCGGTTTACGTTACCGCTGTTGATGAATGACGCTTCGTCGCTAAACAGAACGCGTGCAAAACATCTGTCATCGTCCCGTAATTTCTCTTGTGCCCAGTGGCAGAAATGTACACGACGTTCAAAGTCGTCGCCATGCAATTCCGGGTGCATAGCAATATGGTACGGGTGGAATCGATGTTGATGTGGCATTCTCATCACCGACGTTTTTGAGATTACCGATCCTCGCGCTATTTGTCAGCTACTGATGTGCGGATTAGCCGCGACAGCATCTAAAACACCTACTTGGTCATCATCATTTGTTGCAGGTTGTGGCTGACGTTCCACATGTGGCTGAACAATTCCTGTTTCCTGAAATAACTTCACTATTCGGCGAACGGTCCGGAAAACTTGGATGATGTCGTCCAGGATACCGAGCAGCATACATACCACAATGTTTGTGACTATTATAGCGTCATCTATCACAAAGCGAAAAAAGTGGTCCATATTTCTTTACGTACTACACGAATACGTAATTAAAAATGGGGGTTCCTATTTTTAAAAAAACGCAGTTTATATCAAAAGTTTGACCTATGGCAGCGCCATCTAGAGGGCCAACCATAGCGCCATCTGGTTTCCCCCTTAAAGCTAGATGAGTTTTGTTCTTTGTAGTTTTTTAGCTTGATGCTTATTTCGTGAGATATTTGGCCCAATCACTATCAATGGATCACCTATATATATACATATATACACTCCTGGAAATGGAAAAAAGAACACATTGACACCGGTGTGTCAGACCCACCATACTTGCTCCGGACACTGCGAGAGGGCTGTACAAGCAATGATCACACGCACGGCACAGCGGACACACCAGGAACCGCGGTGTTGGCCGTCGAATGGCGCTAGCTGCGCAGCATTTGTGCACCGCCGCCGTCAGTGTCAGCCAGTTTGCCGTGGCATACGGAGCTCCATCGCAGTCTTTAACACTGGTAGCATGCCGCGACAGCGTGGACGTGAACCGTATGTGCAGCTGACGGACTTTGAGCGAGGGCGTATAGTGGGCATGCGGGAGGCCGGGTGGACGTATCGCCGAATTGCTCAACACGTGGGGCGTGAGGTCTCCACAGTACATCGATGTCGTCGCCAGTGGTCGGCGGAAGGTGCACGTGCCCGTCGACCTGGGACCGGACCGCAGCGACGCACGGATGCACGCCAAGACCGTAGGATCCTACGCAGTGCCGTAGGGGACTGCACCGCCACTTCCCAGCAAATTAGGGACACTGTTGCTCCTGGGGTATCGGCGAGGACCATTCGCAACCGTCACCATGAAGCTGGGCTACAGTCCCGCACACCGTTAGGCCGTCTTCCGCTCACGCCCCAACATCGCGCAGCCCGCCTCCAGTGGTATCGCGACAGGCGTGAATGGAGGGACGAATGGAGACGTGTCGTCTTCAGCGATGAGAGTCGCTTCTGCCTTGGTGCCAATGATGGTCGTATGCGTGTTTGGCGCCGTGCAGGTGAGCGCCACAATCAGGACTGCATACGACCGAGGCACACAGGGCCAACACCCGACATCATGGTGTGGGGAGCGATCTCCTACACTGGCCGTACACCACTGGTGATCGTCGAGGGGACACTGAATAGTGCACGGTACATCCAAACCGTCATCGAACCCATCGTTCTACCATTCCTAGACCGGCAAGGGAACTTGCTGTTCCAACAGGACAATGCACGTCCGCATGTATACCGTGCCACCCAACGTGCTCTAGAAGGTGTAAGTCAACTACCCTGGCCAGCAAGATCTCCGGATCTGTCCCCCATTGAGCATGTTTGGGACTGGATGAAGCGTCGTCTCACGCGGTCTGCACGTCCAGCACGAACGCTGGTCCAACTGAGGCGCCAGGTGGAAATGGCATGGCAAGCCGTTCCACAGGACTACATCCAGCATCTCTACGATCGTCTCCATGGGAGAATAGCAGCCTGCATTGCTGCGAAAGGTGGATATACACTGTACTAGTGCCGACATTGTGCATGCTCTGTTGCCTGTGTCTATGTGGCTGTGGTTCTGTCAGTGTGATCATGTGATGTATCTGACCCCAGGAATGTGTCAATAAAGTTTCCCGTTCCTGGGACAATGAATTCACGGCGTTCTTATTTCAATTTCCAGGAGTATATATATATATATATATATATATATATATATATATATATATATATAGGTAGGCATGTGATGGGGTTAATGGAAGGTTGGTTCAAATGGCACTGAACACTATGCGACTTAACTTCTGAGGTCATCAGTCGCCGGTTAATGGAAGGTTTCTAGCGTGTGAGTTCTAACACATAGATATCAAAGAAAATTTTTATTGGTACATGAAAAAACGAGAAGCAGATTGTAGTGATACAGATTTTGTCCCGTACATTGACGCCTACAGGTCGAAATACGGTATGTTGTATATTATATGTGAACGACAATCGTTTTTTCATGGTAATAATTATTTAATGTAAAACTGCTACACGTTTTTTAATTTTCTCTTGTGTTGTACGAACGTGGCGGAAATACAGTGAGAGCTGACGACCAACCTTCGCGCGTCATGGGAAATCGCGTCATCTGATTCAGTATTCGTCTCGTCGACGGTCCTCCACAGCAACCAGAGGCCCAGACCTGCATCACTTCTCCTGCCGCGATTGTGATTGTTCAGTGAAATACAGTGAGGTGACAAGAGTCACGGGATACCGCCTAATACAGTGTTGGACCTCTTTTTGTCCCTCGTAGTTCAACAAATCGACCTGGAGTGGACTCAACAATTCGTTGGAAGTCCCCTGGAGAAATATGTAGTCATGCTGCCCCTATAACCATCAATTACTGCGGAAGTGTACCGGTGCACGATTTTGTGCTCTAACTGGTGGGCCATTCGGTGTGGCCGAACGGTTCTAGGCGCTTCAGTGTGGAACCGCATGACCGCTACGGTCGCAGGTTCGAATCCTGCCTCGGGCATGGATGTGTGTGATGTCCTTAGGTTAGTTAGGTTCAAGTAGTTCTAAGTTCTAGGGGATTGATGACCTCAGATGTTCAGCGCCATAGTGCTCAGAGCCATTTGAACCAACCAATTGGCCTTTCGATTATCTCCCGTAAATGTTCGATGGGATTCAAGTCGGGCGATCTGGGTGACTAAATCGTTCGCTCTAATTGTCCAGGATGTTCTTCGAACCAATCGCGAGCAACTGTAGCGCGGTGACAAGGCGCATTGTTGCTAGGGAACATGAAGTCCATGAGTGGTTGCAGATTGTCTCCAAGTATCCGAAAGCAACCTTTTCTTGTCAATGAACGGTTCAGTTGGACCAGAGGCCGGCCGCGGTGGTCTCGCGGTTAAGGCGCTCAGTCCGGAACCGCGCGACTGCTACGGTCGCAGGTTCGAGTCCTGCCTCGGGCATGGATGTGTGTGATGTCCTTAGGTTAGTTAGGTTTAGGTAGTTCTACGTTCTAGGGGACTGATGACCACAGATGTTAAGTCCCATAGTGCTCAGAGCCATTTGAACCATTTTTTTGGACTAGAGGATCCAATCAATTGCACGTGAACACAGTCCACACCATTATCGAGTCACCACCAGCTACATGGACGATAAATAGTTTGGACAAGAAGAGAATAGAAGCTTTCGAAATGTGGTGCTACAGAAGAATGCTGAAGAATAGATGGGTAGATCACATAACTAATGAGGAGGTACTGAATAGGATTGGGGAGAAGAGGAGTTTGTGGCACAACTTGACCAGAAGAAGGGATCGGTTGGTAGGACATGTTCTGAGGCATCAAGGGATCACCAATTTAGTATTGGAGGGCAGCGTGGAGGGTAAAAATCGTAGGGGGAGACCAAGAGATGAATACACTAAGCAGATTCAGAAGGATGTAGGTTGCAGTAGGTACTGGGAGATGAAGAAGCTTGAACAGGATAGAGTAGCATGGAGAGCTGCATCAAACCAGTCTCAGGACTGAAGACCACAACAAAAACAACAACCAGCTACATTTGGCTCTGAGCACTATGGTACTTAACATCTATGGTCATCAGTCCCCTAGAACTTAGAACTACTTAAACCTAACTAACCTAAGGACAGCACACAACACCCAGTCATCACGAGGCAGAGAAAATCCCTGACTCCACCGGGAATCGAACCCGGGAACCCGGGCGCGGGACGCGAGAACGCTACCGCACGACCACGAGCTGCGGACACCACCTGCTACGCAGCACCTTGTTCACAACTTGGGTTCATTGCTTTGTAGGGTCTGCGCTACACTCGAACCCTACCATCGGCTCTCAGCAACAGAGATCAGTACTCATCTGATCTGGCCACTGTTTCCTAGTCGTCTAAGGTCCAACCGATGTGGTCACGAGTGCTGGAGAGGCGCCACAGGCGATTTCGTGCTGTTAGCAAAGACACTTGCGTCGGTCGTCTGCCAATTGGTTGGTTCAAATGCCTCTGAGCACTATGGGACTGAACATCTGAGGTCATCAGTCCCCTAGAACTTAGATCTACTTAAACCTAACTAACCTACTAATGCCAAATTACAGCGCACTGTCCTAAAAGATACGTTCTTCGTACGTCCCACATTGATTTTTGCGGTTAATTCACGCAGTGTTGCTTGTCTGTTAACGCTGATAGCTCAGCGCACACGACGCTGGTCTCGGTCGTTAAATAAAAACCGCCGGCCACTGCATTGTCTCTGGTAAGAAGTAATCCCTGAAATATGCTATTTTCAGCACACTCCAGACTTTGTGGATAGCAGAATACAGAATTCCCTAAAGATTACCAACATCCAATGTTTCATGCGTCTAGCTCCAACTACCATTCCGCGTTCAAAGGCTGTTAGCTCACGTTGCATTGCTATAATCTAGTCGAAAACGTTTTCACAGAAATCACCTGAGTACAAACGACAGATCCACCAATGTAGTTCCCTTTTTTCCTTGTATATGCGATAATACCGCCATCTGTATATGTGCATATCGCTATCCCACGACTTTTGTCAAAAATAGTTCAAATGGCTCTGAGCACTATGGGACTTAACATCTGAGGTCATCAATCCCCTAGAACTTAGAACTACTTAAACCTAACTAACCTAAGGGCATCACACACCTCCATGCCCGAGGCAGGATTCTAACCTGCAACCGTAGCGATCACGCGGTTCGAAGCTGCCAGAACCGCTCGGCCACAGCGGCCGGCACGACTTTACTCACCTCAGTGTATGTACGAATGACTGAATGTCGATAATCTCGTTAACAGTTCTCATTCTGGCCCCGATGACGTGTCGTTGTATAGCAGTTCTGTATTCTTCGATGGCGAATAAATAAAGTTACTGTGAAGGTGACAAATCACTATTGTCCAATATTGAAACAAGTATATTTGCAAGTAAGTCTTCCTTCTTCTTCATCTTCAGCCTCAGTCCACTGCCAGATATAGGCGTCTTCCGTATGTTTCCATTGTGTTTTCGAGCCACCGGCTTCAAGTCTCTTTTGGGGTCCTCCAGTTGCTCTCCTACGGTTATATGATCTCCAGTAAACAATTCTAGGGGCCCATTTGCTGTAATGTCGTCGACCCACGTATCCTACCAACTGCCATTATAGTCATGAAATTCTCTCCATTACGTCTGTTACCTTCGTTTTCCTTATAACGTTCTTTGATCGGATCCCTTCGCTGAGGCTGACTCCTATTATCTTTCGCTTCGTGGCTCGTTGTGTGCGCTATTGTTTACGAGCACTTCCATTAGTCAGAGTCATAGTTCCCAGAATCTAAGCTGTAACTGGTAGTGTGCAATTTAGCCTTCAGATTATTTGGGACATCCTTGCCGCTCAGGATGATCTTAGTTTCCAGAAAGCAACGCAATTTCTGTTCTGGGAGGAATTTCTGTCTTTTGGTTATTTTTTCAATCATCTGGCTGACGTAGTTGTAGCCTTCAACAACCTCCATAGACCCGTTTCGAGGATGTAAATCATCGATTGTTTATGGTTAGCATTTTTATTTTACTGATTTTCGTCGCCAAGTAATCTTTTGAAATGCAAATTTCAGTTCTTGGATCATACTCTTCAGTTTTTGCAGATTTTTACTTAAGGCCACAGTATCATGGGCAAAGTGCAGATTGTTCAGATTGAGGCACTGATTTTCATTCCTCTGATGTTTCGATGCAGCGATTTGGATACATGTTTTAATGCAAAGCTGAACGCTTCCAGATAGATGGTTCACTTTGCAGAACTCCTTTATGGAAGTTTAATCAATTGATACGATATATTGAAAAAAATATTTAAATGGTGAACAGTGCGAAAACTAAGACATGATAGTGCTGATTTTGTAACATGAAAGCGAGCTATATTTCGATAATTACGTATGATCTTTTTTTAAAAAGGGGCTGTGCGGCTGGTTCCGGTGGAGGTTCGAGTCCTCCCTCGGGCATGGGTGTGTGTGGTTGTCCTTAGGATAATTTAGGTTAAGTAATGTGTAAGCTTAGAGACGGATGACCTTAGCAGTTAAATCCCATAAGATTTCACACACATTTTTTGAAAAAAGAAAACAAAGTGAGCTATTAAGTGAATATGAATGAAAAATACTTTATACTGGTTAACTGAAAGCAACCCAAAGTTTCTTGTTTGCATGATAATGCTAAAATCAGTGACTCACTGATTTTAGCTGAGAGCCAGATTAAATGTTATTGTTGGCTGTCTAAGCAACAAAGAAAATCAACAACAATTGCGATGACATCTCGGGGAGATTAGAGCAAGAAGTATTTTTCCTTCTCGTCCCATTAACCCTGAAAATAGACAATCTTGGAAACTACTACTGGATTAATGATATTCGAATTAAAAGGAATTAAATACCTGAAGAGTTGGTGGTGTGTACATAGAAATACACGGTTGACCTATACTTCAAGCAGATTAGCATTTGTAACGACGTCATATTCGTTACGTGAATAACGTTAGAAGATGAGGGGTAAGTAGAACCCCGTCTGAGAAAGGATGAGCGAGCAAATCTTTCGCAGTGTATTTTCAAAGTCTCATCTCGGCATTGGCCTACGTGCTTTAAGGAAAATGAAAAACCAAAGCCTGTGTGTTGAAGCTTCTCTTTCCAAAGGCGAATCCAGTACGCCACCACTACCGACAAAGAAATAAAATAATAATTTGCTGAAAACCAAGCGACTGAGAGGAACGTGTCTCTCCCACAGCAGTAAACGAAACTTTTGAGAGAGCATTTATCGACACAAGCGAAACGATGTGACGTATATGCTACTCCTGGATATGGAGTTATACCGCAGAGGTTTGGCCTTGATATTTAAATATCTGATGTCCCAGTCAGTGTCCACTACAAGACAACTAACATGTCGTTTTAAAGTAATGCTGCAGTACTCCTGTCTTACATAATGACTGTCCGAAGACGAACTAAAATGAAAAAAATTAAGAGAGGAAGAACACAAGTGTTCAGTCATTTTTAATAATCAACAAACATAGTAACAAAATACCATAGTACTGTACTTGTTTCGAATGTCCATTTGTATAGTCTTCCATGAAGTGAATTTATATTACCGTACTTAATAAAATACACTAGTATTGTGACGAAATCTCCACTTTCAGATATTACGAACAGTATGAAAGTAATTATTTTTCACACTTTAAATTCGAATAAACAGTATACGGTGTTAGAGGAAAAATGTATATGCAAGTAATAGGCAGGATATCACACTTCGTTAACATTGGTGTAGATGAAATAATTTATAGAATGGGTAGACTGTATATTTCGGAACTGAGTTTGCAGATTAAAAATAACTAATACAAAAGAATGGTGGCTGCCAGATCGAGAACAATAGCGCATCAAACCTCGAGAATCACACTGTGATAGATAACACAGCATTGTGCAACATTTTAATATACCGATCCTGCTGTACCGCAGAAGGAGGCTTGGGCATGTGCCAGATGCTACAGGCTTATTCACTAAGAGGACTCTCGAAAATATTCAAAACTAAACTGTAAGATTTACAGCTCCCTATACAAAATAACAAAAATGAACCGTCATAGCTTCTATTAATTTCCATTTAAGGGGCTCCGGAACGCCCTATATTTGCAATGTTAAAATAACGCTTATAAATTACATCTTTCCTCACAAAGTATTTGAGGTAGGAAGTTGAACTTTTTACAGATTATTTATTGGAATATGGGCTACAACTTAACACAGGAATTTTACAAAATTTTAGTTCAGTTATTAAAGATGATTTTTTTCAATCGTAATGAAAATTCACAACTTTTTTTGGAATTTTTCATTTATATATTCGAAAATATACAGTTTTTTGGAAAAAGCCTGTGTTAAATTATGCAGAAGGTACTGTGTAACATTTACTGAAAGTTTGAAACAAATATGTTTGGAAGATCCTTAGAAAACATGCAATTAGTATGAGAAAATAAAAGTTTTGGGAATCGAGCGACAAAGATTGGATTAACTTTTAAGTGCATTCCAGGTCCATAGGATGGATTATCTTTATCCTCTGCAAACTCCTCGTCCAGCTTCCTCTTGTTCCTCCTCCTGTTTACTCTTGCTTGTATTTCTAGACTCTTTACAGCCCTGTCTGCAGCCCGAAGGCGTTCCTTGTCTAAAGCAAGCATCGCTCGTTGTTGTGTTCGTAGATTTTGCTACCATTTTCTTCAGTTGCAGTTACTGCAACACTGTTCCAAAAGGTGGTCATGTATGAACACTTATCACATTTCTGTTGTATTTCACTAGCAAGTCCTACGTGCTTTATTATGGAGAGTTCCAGACCAACTTCACTACAATGAATACATCTTACACAGTTTTAAAAATTTCCTTTGAGAACCGACATATCAAATATTTCATTCACATCCGATTCGCCCATAAAACATTCATAGTTTTCACTCATTGAACCAAGCTTCTTCTGTGAAGTATTTTCTTTCCCACTTTGACTGCTATGGGCAGGTATACTTGAGAGGTTAGGTTCACTCACTTGGTTATCATCTTTATTGTTTACAGTAATAACACATACCTTTGGCTTTCCAACATTTCTCCTTTTCTTAAAAGCCTTCAGAGGATTTCTAATAACTTTACTTTTACTCATTATTACACTTCAACAAAACAGAGACTCAAGTAACAGAATTAATTACGAATATTTTCGAGATAACGACAGAGTAAATAAACTTGAAACAATCGACAATCACACCAGCGATATATATTGAACCATCACAGGTTAGCCACAACACATACTTTATCTCACATCACTAAAATGTACCTGATGAACACGGACGTTAATAATAACACAATTTGACAACAGTTTAACAGCGCCACAGTGGGTCACGCCCATGTAGAACAGATTTCAAAAAAAATTTTAAAATAGTTGTAGTCTTCGGAATTGAATTAATTATATATCTATTAAAAGGTAATAGTCTGCAGATTCAGAAAACGCAAAAAAGTAAAAATTGAACTTTTCATGATTTTGAGCCTTTCCGGAGCCCCTTAAACGAGTAATAATACATTTAATGCGTCTGGGACAAGAATGCAGATTTCCTGCTTGTAGTGAGCGATTGAGTGAACCGTTTGGCTATCTGACCACACTTACAGGAGAGGCCTCAATTTCCAGCTCAGATAGCCAAAGTGGGTGAGGCGACGGCTAGTGACAAACGAGAAATCTTGGTCTAAGTCCCAGTCTGGCATATATTTTCTTTTGTTCTGAAATATTCTACAGCTAAACCATAATCGCGGTTTGCGAGTTCATGCTTAACTGAAAGCAGATTTTAATCATCAACACAGTCTCCCAGTCAGGAAGCAGCGCATTAGCACAGGCATTGTAATGCAGTATTTGGAATAACCTATGTGGAAAGAAGACATGGAAATACGTTATAGAGCGTGAGTCGAAAAGAGCCTTACAACTTGGGAATAATATAGAAATTTACTGAGATGGTAACTTACAGAATCGGTAGAGGCCTTTTGTGACAAAGAACCTCAGGTCTGTTTCACGTAGTGCATCGGTACCCCATTCCGCCATCAGGAGCGCCAGAGTAGTGCATAGTTAAAATGGTTGATTTCACTGGTGCGGAGCATGCTCTCGTTTGTTTTGGTTTCATGAAACGAACTCAGCAACAACCGCTCGTCGTAAATTCTGCATCGAATACGCTGAAAAATCTCCAATCAGACATACAATTTTCTCTCGACACAAGAACTTTGTTGAAACGGGTTGTTCACTTCGAAATGAGAAGTCACCGGGTCGCTGGCGTGTTGATGATTATGTTGAACAAGTCAGGGAGAGATTTGTCTACAATGCACAAAAATCAACACGACGTGTATCTCGCGAGACTGGGATCCTACAAAAGACTGGGGAGTACTGCGTGGACATTTATACGTGAAACATTACAAATTCACAGTGACACAAAATATTAGTGATGCAGATAAGGTGGGAAATTCTGTGCGGAAATGTTGCATCGGATAGAGGACAACGAGACATTCCTGAACACAATAATCTTCAGTGCTGGGTCAACATTTCATATCAGTGACATAGTGAACATCTACAACTGCAGAATATCGGACATGCAATCCTGGAACACATTGGAGACAGCCCTGAAGTTAATGTGTTTTGTGCACTTAGCAAATTGGAAGTGTACGCCCTTTCTTCTTCATGGAGAAACCTTGTCACTGGTAGTGTGTATCTGGATATGCTTGAAAACTTTTTAATTCCATAGATCGGTGAACATGACCGAGATGGGATGGTTTGCTACAAGCCAAACGGTGCACCATCTTATTTCCTCACGGAAGTTCGAGCTTTCTTCGATACTCGCTTCATAGGTCGGTGGATTGGCCGAGAAGGGCCAATTATACGGCCACCTCACTCCCCGGACTTGACACCACTGGATTTTTTTTCTCTGGGGATTCATTACAGACTGTGAGTATGTTCCTCCCTCACTAAACAGATTAGCCTACCTGAAAAACAGAATCTATGCTGCCGTTGCTCAATTACGCCCGATTTGCTGCAACGGGTGTGGGAAGAAATTGATTACCGATGGCATATTTGCCGCATTACAAATGGTAGTCACATCAAACCGAAATGACACTTAACACTTTTATGTGGAACTGGAGGTTATTTGCTATCAAATGATTCATCTACCGATTCTGTAAGTTATCTCAATAAATTTCTGTATCACCACAAAGCTGTAAAGTCGTTTTTGACTCACCCTGTATAGCAGTCTTCTGTTCAAGAGTTTCTAGAAAAGCTTTAAAAAGATGACGGAAAGGAGAGTAACAGATCTATCAGAGGCTGGGAAAATATATATACATATATATATGTATGTATGTATATGTGTGTGTGTGTGTGTGTGTGTGTGTGTGTGTGTGTGTGCGTGCACATAATGTAATGCACCACACACACACTGAGCAGTTTCATCACATGGAGGTATGTATACAAAGATGACTATATTACAACCATAACAATACCAAAGACTTCCACTGTCATAGATATTTCATTATGTACATGTATGTGGCGGTAGTAATATGCAAATTGCGAATGTTATATTATTTACTGTCTACATTGAAAGAGAACTGATTAAAATTAAGATAAACAAATAAAGCAGTTACTTATAAGGTGTTACTGCAGTGATATTCCGTAAATATTATGGTATACATTGGAACAAAAGTAAATTATAAGGGGCAGACGTGCATAAATAAATGTTACAACTATGGACATATTACGGCATAGGTTGAAAGCACAGTAAATAGGTTGGGGTGGATGGGTACTTTTGTAATATCTGTAATATTTATATATGTCCATCTATCTCAACCCGTATTTTGTCTGCTAGGTGCAGCATGAGTAGATTTACAAGTGTGCCTTCACTGAACATGTTGCGAGAATATCAGACGCTAGCTGTTAGAAGTGCCGAACTGTCATGAAGTTATGAAGAACAAAAGCGCGCATCAACAAGCTTTTATCAAAAAAGCAGAACTACTTTTTGTCTTTCTTGCAGGTCCTATTCTAACTCTCAAATCAGAAAATAAACGTGACGCATGTTGCCTTTTCACACAATATCAGAAAACCATCAGAGTTCTTTCTGTACGTTCAAAAGGAGCATTTACAAAAACAATAAACCCAAACATTGTTCTGCATTATAACCTGAACAGGACTGCTGTAAACCGTATCAGTCAGCTTTAGCTTTACTACTAATTCGCGAGAAAAAAATAAAGTTGTGGAAAAACTTTTCTTTCGTGTTTTCCTAACGTCTACTGTGAATAGGTTTATTTTGTACAAGGATGTTACCAAGCTATACAAATATCAAGGTCCTTTGGGACGCTCTCTAACGTATTAGGAAGCTATTTCGAAATGCCGCAATGCCACAGCATAATTAACTGAAACAGAGACTCGACAACATGACAAAGAAGAGTATAAAACATTAAAAATATCGTTGGCTATCGTTTCTTTTCCTCTATTAAAAAATAGCGCCATCTGAGCATTCACAAATGTGGCAAAACGAATGAAACGTAGTAACACCTTTAGAACTTTAAATCAGGTTCATTCCAGATATAGAATCCAAACGTTTGTCATGCCTATCAACTGGGTGTACGAAATTCACTGTGTTTTTGAACAGGTTGTTTCCGCACTAACGATGTAACAGCATTCAAAATCTGCACTGCACTTATGGACAAGATTTACGTTGTACCATAGTAAAGTGCTTTGGGAAGCATGTATATTGTCAACAAAACTCCAGCAATATAACTTAGCTTGGACTTGGTAGCTGCAGTCGATCATTGGAACCAACACCACCCACCAGCCTAAACAGAAATTTTGGTCGCCAACAACGCTTTGTGTACTGTAAAGTCTGCTCTGACAAAGGAAAGAAAGAGACTGGCAAGAGTATAACGAAAGAAAGGCGGTGATGGTACAAAGACTGTAATGTTGGACTTCATATACTACAGTGTTTTCAAGGTCATTATTTGCAACTAAATCATGTATAAATTACATGTAGCCTGATCACTTTTGTCATCAAATACGAAATAAATATGCAACTTCGAAATTATTTTTTGAATTTATTTCTACTTGAAACTTTTTTGAGCAAATGTAAAACCTTTTTCTGGGGAGTTAATGCTTTTGGATAGATGCTAGATAAGTGACTCTAAGATACTTGACTGTTTTGTAATGATTCTTTACATTTTCTAGAAAATCACCACTTCACCTACGCAATGAAGAGGAGAGATAGCACTGTTGAATATGTACCTCCGGACCAGATCTTGTTGACATATCAGTGAGAATGTACAAAACAATGAAAAGAAAAGAGTTACAACAAGCGTTCTTGTAACAGAAACGACGACCATTGAGTACGAATCTCTTGCGATGAGCGTAGTTTGGTATGCCTGTCACCAGTATCGAACTGGCACTGTTACGTGCCTTTTGTACAGAGTTGTGACTTTATATCACACGTATTTACCATCTCTTTATATATGTATTAATTACTAGAATAGTGCTGAATAAATGTTGCTGCTACCGATACAATGCGAAATATGTCAAAGGACTGGAAGTTACTTTCTCAAAGGTAAGTATTGTGATTAAAAATAAATCGAGACACGGTGTAATAAAGCGATAATACTGTCGGGGTAACTTATGTTACTGCTTAGCCACATATTTACGACCCCAGTGTTAAACACATGCAGTAAAATGAGAGTGTTTTGCCAGTCAAACTACTGGACGTATACGCACATCGAGGGCAGTTCTTCTGCAGAGAAGAATTATGTAAGAGAGTCTGAGTAATTTCCTCTGGGTTATACAGAAATGCTTATTTTAAGGTTGTCACACTGATAAATGGTACTACCATATACCTAGATGTAGAAATCATTTATATGCGATTAGTATATTACTATCTCCAGCCACGAACGAAGATTAAACATATGGCACCGTAAAGTAAAAATGGAAGAATTTCTTCCCCAAAAATATTTCAGATTATACATCGTTTGTTAGCTGCAGATCATACTTCCAAAGTTAAGGTCTTTTGGGACGCCCTCTGACGTATTAGGATGCTATTTCGCAATGCCACCACGGCATAATGAATTAAAACAGAGACTCGACAACATGACAAAGAATATAAAACATTAAAAATATCGTTGGCTATCGTATTAAAACTAGCGCCATCTGAGCATTCACAAATGTGGCAAAACGAGTGAAACATAGTTATACACTTAGAACTTTAAATCAGGGTCATTCCAGATACAGAATCCAAACATTTGACCTGCCTATCAACTGGGTGTAAGAAATGCCTGTTTCCGCACTACCAGTGTAACAGCATTCAAAACCTGCACTGCACTTATAGACAAGATTTACGTTGTACCATAGTAAAGTGATTTTGGAAGCATGTATGCTGGCTACAAAAATCCCGTTCTCCACGTTGAAATGGTCACTCTATAGACATTTCTACTTTACGTCCACACACTTTATGTCACATTTATATACCAGCAAATGAAGTCAGTTCAGGAAGGTGCTTCTTCACCGATTTAGTACTTACGTACCGCATTTAAATGTGACTACGCCTATTCAGGCTATTTTATTTTTATTTCTAGACCATGCCCTCATAGGCATATTATAGAATCAGGTATATCTTCTGAAGAAGACTCAATTACTTGGTCTGAAACCAAGGTAAAGGTTGGTTTCATTACCGCAATCAAGGCTGATAGTTTCTTATGTATTAATTTAAAATTTAATGATTCAAGGTGTTAAATTCAGTCAGTATTCTTGGCAATATGAATTTTTAAACGGAGAGGGAACCAGATAGTCACTTTCAAGCTACTCTCTCGCAGTCCGATTTTGCAACACATTTTGGAAGACGAATTCTTGTGTTCTAAGTTTGAATTCCTATGTTGAAACTTCACGTAAGTTTACAGATAGTTTACACAGCGAGCAAGCAAAAGTTTCAATAAAAACAATAATCATATTATTTTTTAATAAGATGATTTTCAGACCATTAAATGTCTGTTATTATTATAATTTTGTCGCCAAATCATTACGAGCATTGCTGGATGACATGCCACTAGCTAGAAGACAGTGCACATCGTTCCAGCAAGACGAGGCGACGGCACATTCGAGTAGTCCTGTGCGTCGATTCTTAAACCGACAGTTTCCAGAAAAGTGGATTGATAGAGGTGGTCGTGATTTCCCCCTCTGGTTTTTTGTGTTGACAGAGATGCGGAATCTCGCTCACAAAACCCCTGCTGAATCTGAAGAGGAGCTGGTTGCCCGGATAGTGTCAACAGTAGGAGAAATTAAGGACACACCTACAGTCTTTGACTGTATTTAAAAATCAGGTGAGATATTTTTGAAACTCTACTGTAACTGAAGTGAAGCCTTGATGTCCTCGTAAAACAGTGCTTCACAGGAAAACACATTAAGAAAAGTGTTTTCATGTCCAATGCAACCTGCGAGAGTATGTAAGATGGCAAGAACTATGCCCCTTACATGAAGTCATTAAAGATCACGTAACTCAAGTTGAGCGAACAGTAGGGCTGAACAAAATGACTGACAAGGCACAATGCATCTTGTAGAGGGTATAGTATGGAGGTAGTGAAAGAATTAATGTCGGGTGATGGTTTTAAAGTAATTCACACGACATTAAAACTTTGTGGAAACGAGTCGCTTTACTGGACACTAGTTTACCCCAGGGAAGTATTTGACCGTGGCTGGCTGGGGGAGTGGCTAAGGGAAGTGACAATAGGTAGCTTAGGGTGGCTCAAGCTCTGAGAAAGTGGTAACGGTGCGCAGTCTCCTGCCACCTTAAGATGAATGACAGTGAGTGGGTTGTTGACCCCGGCTCCATGCTGGTGTACCGGGAAACAGACGGAGAACTTGTATGCCTGTTGATAAATGTCCGTCGTCCTGTTTTCTGTGAAACATGCGACAAAGCTGAGCAAGCTATGGTTGAGCGGTCAACAGAGGTCAAAATATGCATGTTTGTGACTATAGCAACTTCACGCTGAATTCATAGTCTGCAGAGCCTGAAGTAAATCAGGTGAAGAGTGACAGCATGAAATATGCCAGCCTCTGATGGGAATGTAGGACCAAGGAATTTGAAGTACTCTCCTGGGAGTCAGAATTCCGGAAAACTTGGTGTTTGTGCAGACGCTAAACTTGATGGGTGGCCTGGGAGGAGCTATATAGCAGAAGTTGAGAAGAATAGAAATTTCATGGGAATTTGTTCACTTCCCAGAGCAGGCATTGGTCAGCGCTGGGAAGCGGGGCATAATTAACGCGACTTGCACTGCAATTGGTGTAAGTGATTTTGCTGGAGGGGAAACTGAGGCGAAGAGCGGACTGTGAGAAGTCTCCGTAGACGTCTTCCGTTCCCAGCTTGCCTAGAGTGTGGACGTGGCGTTCTTTACTCAGTTTGCCAGAGAAAGAGTGAGCATCTCTGCAGTTTAGGACTTAGCAAATGGAAAGATTGAGGTTGGAGATAGAAAGTTTTGGTTCAGCTATGTACTAAGCAAGATAGCTAGGAGTGAATAGACGAGCGCAACCTTGCAGCACCACAAGGTCGGCCAACGTCTACACAACGACGCCGCTCCGTCACGCCGTATTCAGTGAAATTGCGCCTGCTCCAGCCACTGATTAATCTTTTGGATCACGTCGGCAAAGTTTCCACGAGGGTTTCATGGGCCGTGTATTGTAGAATTCTTCTCGCACTTCGCATTACACCTGGGTCAGTCGATAGGAATTACTTTTGACTTATCGCGCTTTACTCCATGCAATCGCAATTATCACCACTGCCTGGTAGGAGAGTCATGTAATGTGATGATTGAAGGTCGTGAGTTAAAATAAATTTGTGATAATCGGCTGCATCTGTTTTTAATCAAGTAGTTGAAATTCCAAGTCACTTTCTTAATTAATTTTATCTTCAACATTTGCATCTGGTGTTCAATAGCTGCATATAACATCAATGTGCACCCCTTTTTAATTAAAAGTGATCAATTCTGAATCAATTAATGTCAACACTGCCACTGCAGTTCAATCAGGAGTCACAGGGCCTTATTACTTTCTTTGCGTTATCCGATATGGCGGCAGTTTTGCACTCTCTGTCGATCTGTTAGTCAATTAGTTGGGGTGAACACACGCCAAAACCAGATAAGTGACGGGTGGGGTGTTACATATAGCTGACCCATGCCAGGATACGATACTTCAGGATTTGCTAGGAAGTAGTCTTAAAAAATGAAATTTTTCCACGTGATCCATTGCTTAGCCATTTTAATTGAAACACGGGTAGCATTAGTTACAATAAGTTACATTGTCTTCTTCATGTGCTGTCCTTTCAAATTGACATTTATAGGTGCCTCTGCATTGTATTTGTGAGTTGTTGGAGTACTTATGATGTGCAGTGCCGTAATCAGCCGATGCTGAGCACACAGAACACAATCATTGGTACTAGACTTTTTGGGGGAATGCTTCATGAACTGTTTGTTGGGTCATTCCTCACACCCAGTGTATCAATTTGTGTCCTGATATATGTTTTGTGTTTTCTAATTATTGAGTGTAAGGGGTACCTGGGTTTTGAGTTTTCATGCAACATAAAAGTGCAAATGATAACGAGGGGAAAAGCCAAGACAACGGCAGAATATAATCAGACTGTTACTCGGCAGAACATGGATGATCGTAGGGAAAGCTCTACCGATGAGCGTGACGAACGCGAGTTGCAACTTCCTGAAACTGCGTCTCATGACTGGTTTAGTCCTCTGAATAGCAAGGACGTTGATTCAGGCAGTGATACTGAGGGCTCGGGGGACGCAGGGAGTACGGAATTAATCCATAAGTATGGAAGATCCAGCCTAAGAAGCCAGAGTGTGTTGGAACAAAACGGTGTCCGACGATTATCAAACGATTGATTCACAAGTGATCCGACGGGGGCCCGGAGACGGTACTTGTCTAGATATCGAAGGGTTCCTCAGAACAGAGGAGAAGAGTCGCATTTTCAACCACAAAAGGACGAGGATCAAAATGCGGCTACTCTCAAAAATATTACGGACCTGTTGCAACAGATGCAAACGGTGAACTTAGAGCAGAGCGCCAACATTAATGCCGAAATTAAAAAGGCGAATTCGGAGCTGAACTATAGGCTCACAGAAGTTCATAGGGATGTAAAAGAGGAGGTAAAGAATCTCGGCGTCAAAATAGAGAAAGAGATTGCCATCATCAAACGAACGGCAATTGAAGCCAAATTAATTGCGAAAGGTGCAAGGAAAATAGCGAGAGAAACTCGGGACTCCACGCAAGGCACGGCAAAAGTAGGAAAGGTCATGTTATCAAGGCAACATAGCCGGATAAAACGTGTTGAACAAAAGCAACAAGAGCAACCGGACATGGGGCCTAACGAGATGTTGAAAGAGGAGGTGGCCATATTAAAAAGAAATTTAGAGGACGAGGTACAACGTCTCATTACAGAGACATCAGGAAAGGAGAAGGGTGTAATTACTGCGTCGACTGAACCGTCACTTGGCGGAACACGGATAACCGCTTCACGGTGTGATAAAGTTGACACTATAAGCAACGGGAGCCACGCCTTCATTCACAGCTCTGAGGCAATGACCTATGTAAACACGGACAGCGCGCAGCAGTCTAGTGAGCACAATTGCTGTCGGCTGATTAGATGTACCGAACAACTGTCGAACATACAGAGGGGGAGAGATGACGATAGCGTGTCGGAACGAATTAGTCCACGCCCCGAAGTTCATACGAATCGTAAGAACGGTCGAAATGATAACTGGAATGATGACCGGTTTGACTACAATCATTTTGTATCAGTCCGAAAGTTCCATCACTACAAGGACGAAGGTAATAGCTTGCATCCAAAAACTTTTATGGGACAATTCGAGTTATCTTTGCCTCCACACTGGCCATTGATGTACCAGCTGGATTTTGTGTGCTCCCATATGGAGGACGCGACCGCTGAGTACATGAGAAATGTAGCGAAGACGAGCGTCTCGTTGGAAGAATTCAAAAATGCCTTCTTGTGCAGGTATTGGTCTCAAGAAACCCAAGAAAGGATCAAACAAGAAATTATGATGTCCAGAGATATGGAAGGGGCAGTGTACAGGAGTCCGGTCAAATTTTTTGAAAATATGACAAAAAGGAACCAGTACCTAGACAACCCATGTAGCGGTCCTGAAATCATCAGATTATGCTACATGAAACTTCCCATCTCGTATCAACAATCACTTGCCGGTCGTTGTGGTAGCGATACTGAGGTATCTAAGGGCATTTTGCGCGAACTGGAATTCGCATTTCAAGAGGAACAGGCGCGGGAAAAACGCCGACAACGTGAACAAAATAACAACCGTCGCAATAATGGACCTCAGTGGGATAGTAGGCCAGTACCGAACTACAACAGCCACAATCAAGATAGGAGTAGCGAAAACTCGAAAAGAAGGTACACGGAAGAAGAGCGACACTCTCCGGTGCAACATAATAAATTACAAAGGAGTTGGGGCGGTAACCAGCAGTCGGGGAGGAACAGGAACAATGGTTACCAAAATAATAACCAGGAAGAGGTCGAAGTCCGCCCTCCGAAGCCTGGTCCATCCCACCTTAACAGGCAGGATTACGAATGACTAGACCAGAGCGCGGACGTAGTAAATATAGGCTTAGAATAAGGATTTTGTTAAAGTGTCTTGTTTGTTTGTGTATATACTGATCTTAGTGGTAGAATGTCTCGTTTATATGTGCCGATATTTTGCGTTTTTATTATTAATAACGATATCTCGCCTCTCGATGTTGTGAGATTAAAGTGCACTAGAGTATTTTGTAAAGACACATGATTAGAGAATGGAAAACAAGGATTTCTGGGCGTACCCCCAGAAAAAGATAGCTTAGAAACTCTGTAAATTACAGAAAAGTTCCCGTAATTGTATCTCCGTCATTGGAGAACATATTTAAGGTGGCCAGTCCCGTAGGTCGTTACGAGGACGCACCGACGCATCTTGTATGCCCTTAATAAGTAAGAGGTAGAAAGCTATGCGCAGTTGCGTGAATTAGTGCACCCAGTGTATGCAAAAATGAACCGGATGCAATCATCTACAGAGCGAACTACAGCATTGATACGCCAGAAATACTTGTTGATACCAAGATAGTGTAACAACTGCGAGTGTGAGCAGTGAGCTATATTTGTGTTGTGCCATTATGACATTACTAATCCGAAACATGTTCACAGGCCTTATAAAACCATTCGTGACAAAAGGAGAAAACGGGAAGAAAATAGAGGAGAGAAGAAGTGTCGCAATAGAACACGATAAAGGACGCTATCCAAACTTCCAACAAAAATCTTGGTAAGACTGACACATGTCTAAGTTTGTTGTGTTTTATAAATGTTCGCATACACAATAAGAGGGAATTCAGAAGAAAAAACAGGATTAGAGATAAAAAGTAGTAAATAGTAGATATGTAGTCGGGTTGGCCAACACCGTGTTAGTCGTAGGAATTGGTAGTTAGAGATGGTCGTGGGATCCTGTCCAGATAATACTGATTCCCTATCCCTTGATTGTGTATATGTGTGAACGACTGTGAAGCAAGTTGTCTTGTACAATTTTTATGTTTATGTATTTAAAAAAATGTATGGTACTGATGGTTAAACATGAGCACTTTCCATGTTCTAAAATTAGTTGTCTTGGTGTGTTAAGGTGGTGTAACTGAGCAAGGGGAGTTGAAGCTACGACACCTGGCACACCACACACGAGCTGACAAGGAACGAGGACGACAGCAATGAGGGGAGCACACAGCTGACGATGGTGATGGCATGCAGACCATGCTCTGAATCGACGGGGACGGTGGTCAACTCAGCAGCCAAGGATAGGTGACATCCAGCACCTCTGTGTACGACAAAGAGGTCGGTCCTGGTCTCTGTACACAGTGCGGATCGGGGGCAGCAATGAAGAGGTACAAGAAGGTTTCTATATTTGTTGCTCGCCACGTCAGGTGGAGCGACAGCCCAGCTGACCTTTTGTGCCTAATGACACCAACTTTGAGGGCGTGAGCAAAAAATAGGTTCTCGTGTGATCACGGTCCCTCCCTTGCCCTAAAGCGTCTATAGAAGGAGCAATGACCTGTGGCTGAGCTGCGAGAGGTCACCGATCATAGATGCACCGATGGGATCTTGGGCCTGTCGGACAAGATGTCAACAACGAGCTCTTAGGTGAGAGCCATCCTGCCGTGTATGAGTGTGTGAGTGTGGATGCAAATGAATAACATGCGGTTCAATGAACATACTCTATTGTTCTGTTTATGAATTATGTTATAAGAAAGTTATGATTTTATAAATGTGCCATTTGTTAAAACGTCATATACACTCCTGGAAATGGAAAAAAGAAAACATTGACACCTGTGTGTCAGACCCACCTTACTTGCTCCGGACACTGCGAGAGGGCTGTACAAGCAATGATCACACGCACGGCACAGCGGACACACCAGGAACCGCGGTGTTGGCCGTCGAATGGCGCTAGCTGCGCAGCATTTGTGCACCGCCGCCGTCAGTGACAGCCAGTTTGCTGTGGCATACGGAGCTCCATCGCAGTCTTTAACACTGGTAGCATGCCGCGACAGCGTGGACGTGAACCGTATGTGCAGTTGACGGACTTTGAGCGAGGGCATATAGGGGGCATGCGGGAGGCCGGGTGGACGTACCGCCGAATTGCTCAACACGTGGGGCGTGAGGTCTCCACAGTACATCGATGTTGTCGCCAGTGGTCGGCGGAAGGTGCACGTGCCCGTCGACCTGGGACCGGACCGCAGCGACGCACGGATGCACGCCAAGACCGTAGGATCCTACGCAGTGCCGTAGGGGACCGCACCGCCACTTCCCAGCAAATTAGGGACACTGTTGCTCCTGGGGTATCGGCGAGGACCATTCGCAACCGTCTCCATGAAGCTGGGCTACGGTCCCGCACACCGTTAGGCCGTCTTCCGCTCACGTCCCAACATCGTGCAGCCCGCCTCCAGTGGTGTCGCGACAGGCGTGAATGGAGGGACGAATGGAGACGTGTCGTCTTCAGCGATGAGAGTCGCTTCTGTCTTGGTGCCAATGATGGTCGTATGCGTGTTTGGCGCCGTGCAGGTGAGCGCCACAATCAGGACTGCATATGACCGAGGCACACAGGGCCAACACCCGGCATCATGGTGTGGGGAGCGATCTCCTACACTGGCTGTACACCACTGGTGATCGTCGAGTGGACACTGAATAGTGCACGGTACATCCAAACCGTCATCGAACCCATCGTTCTACCATTCCTAGACCGGCAAGGGAACTTGCTGTTCCAACAGGACAATGCACGTCCGCATGTATCCCGTGCCACCCAACGTGCTCTAGAAGGTGTAAGTCAACTACCCTGGCCAGCAAGATCTCCGGATCTGTCCCCCATTGAGCATGTTTGGGACTGGATGAAGCGTCGTCTCACGCGGTCTGCACGTCCAGCACGAACGCTGGTCCAACTGAGGCGCCAGGTGGAAATGGCATGGCAAGCCGTTCCACAGGACTACATCCAGCATGTCTACGATCGTCTCCATGGGAGAATAGCAGCCTGCATTGCTGCGAAAGGTGGATATACACTGTACTAGTGCCGACATTGTGCATGCTCTGTTGCCTGTGTCTATGTGCCTGTGGTTCTGTCAGTGTGATCATGTGATGTATCTGACCCCAGGAATGTGTCAATAAAGTTTCCCCTTCCTGGGACAATGAATTCACGGTGTTCTTATTTCAATTTCCAGGAGTGTATTTGTCATGCCACGTCTGTTTGTGTTAGAATAAGATTTCATAATTGTATCCTGTTACAAATACACAACAGTGGTTGCTCAATACGCAATGATTCTTGTCATTTTGCTTGTGTTATTATATATATATATATATATATATATATATATATATATATATATATATATATATATATATACACATGTGTGTACACAATCCAGACACTGGACTGGGCCAGACCTTGTTGAATTGTGTAAAGATGACACTTACACCATGCACAATATAAGTGTCCAGAGACAGACACAAAAAGAACCTGTATTTATAAAATGTCAAAGGGGGATTCACATATAATTTAATGAGAGCAACTACTATTAACTTCACAAAATGTTACACGAATATTGTTCATATATGCTTTTAGTAATTTAAGTCGAGTAGGGATGGATAACTGAGAGTGAATGGACCTTAAGTTATAATTGCGGGTCTTACCATTCAAATGACAAGCACAGAGGTGCTTAAACATGTGTATTTGCCCTTTGCGACGTGTGCCCTTGTAATAAAGTTTTCTTTTAAGTACTCTGACCAATAATGGTCTTAGGAATCGGCGGAGATTAAAGTAAAACACAGACCACATCTTTAACAGTAAATCCAGTCATTGAAGGCAGGAAGCCTAGGAATGAGTGGGAGTTTGCATCAGAGAGGAGGCAGTGGTAATCAGTCGCCCATAACTACTCATACCAACGGATTAAAAGTACCAGTTATGGAGATATTAATTTTGTACCACAGGTGGTAACACCATAGGAGTCATCACCTGTACTACAAAATTGATTTGAAGAGAAGGGTATGTAAGATGGCAAGAACTCTGCCCCTTACATGAAGTCATTAAAGATCGCATAACTCACGTTGAGCGAACAATAGGGCTGAACAGAATGACTGACAAGGCACAATGCATCTTGTAGAGCAGGCTGTTCCAACCGAGCTCCAGGGAGCGGGAGCGCTCACTGTGGCAGCTCGGAGCCCACGTGGAGGGGGAAAGCGAACTCACTGCCCCCTGGCCGCATGCAGTCGCAACTGACGCAATAATCCGTGTTCAATGACAGCTATGATTGCCGCGGGAGCCCTGTACCTCTGTTGGAGGATACCTTTCTATTCGTAGAGAGGGATGGACGCCGCAGTGTGTTGTATGTCATAAAGTATTTAATTCTGCGAAGTGGTACAATATACAACGACATTATACATGTCTTCACGCAGCACACTACGATTAGATAGAAGGCGTTGCACGCAGAGAACTGGTAGCCAGGCTTAAGAACGACCTACCAGGAGAAGTATGTTTAAAAACGGTTTCGTAATACGGAGGGTATCAAAACATGCAACATAGTTCATGTTCTGTAATGCGTTTATAATTTTCAGGTGAATGAATCAGGAGAAAACACTACTGAATCTGAAATTCGAGCAAGCTACAGGGTCGCTCACACTATTGCGATGAGTGGCAAGCCGTTTTTGGTGGGACCACTCGTAAAATCGTGCATGGTAGCAGTTGCAGAATGTTTGTTTCCAAGGGAGTTGCAGGCAATTGAAGGGGTGATTGAAGGGGTTTTCCTGTCGAAGCAAACAATGTCTCGTCGAATCCTGGACATGATAGCGGATTTAGAGACACAGCTCAGGAAAAAGGCGGAGAGCTTTGTTGCATTTTCGCTAGCGCTTGACGAAAGCACCGACATATTGGACTGTGCTCAGCTTGCAGTCTTTGTGCGTGGTGTCGACATGGAGCTGCAAGTAACTGAAGAACTCTTGGATGTGGTACCACTCGATAGCACCGCAACAGGATGTGACATTTTTGAAGCTGTTTGTGAATCAGTGGACAATATGAATTTGCCCTGGAATAAGCTCCGTTCTGTAGCGACAGACGGTGCACCAAAAATGATCGGACGTCACCAAGGTTTTGCTTCTCGTTTGAAAAATAAACTCAGGGACGAATTCGGAAAGACATTTTGACTCTTCATTGTTTTATTCACCAAGAGGCACTATGTGCTGAAACAGTAGAGCTAGGTGGCGTAATGAAAGATGTCGTGAAGTGTGTGAATATTTGTGCGGCGTCACGGTATGAATCATCGCCAATTCAAAGGATTCCTGAAAGATATTGAAGCGGAGTATGAGGATATACCTTACCACAGTACAGTTCGTTGGCTGAGTCGGGGAAAAGTTCTTGATGTTTTCTTTGCCATTCGTGAGGAAATATCCCTTTTTCTCGAAATGAAACGGGAAGATATGCATTGTCTGAAAGATATAAAATGGATGTCAGACCTGGCGTTCCTAGCTGATATAACTATGCATCTGAATAATTTAAATCTGTCATTGCAAGGCAAAGAGCAGCTAATCGTTGACATGCACGACCAGAACAAAGCGTTCATGGAAAAGTAACGTTTATTTGAGAGGCAGATGAGTAGTGGACATTTAACGTTCTTCAATCGTCTTGCTTCTTTAAAACTACCTGAAGGTACTACTTTCGGCTATTACCAAGCAAAGTGAAAGCAGCTCATCACGTCATTTGAAACACGATTCCAAGACCTCACTAGTTTGAAAATGAAACTTAAGGTGTTCAGCACTCCTTTTTCAGTTTCCCCCGATGATTTGTCATCGTCACTTCAATTGGAGATTATTGATTCCCAAAATTCAACTTTGTTGAAAGAGAGGTACTACAACACGTTGGATTTGTCACGATGGTATCGTTCACTACAGCGAAAAACGTTTCCCAAGCTTCACAACAATGCCTCTCAGATCAAGTGCATGTTTGGATCTACGTATTGTTGTGAGCAGCTTTTCTCAGCAATGAAAAGAGTAAAAAGTAAGGAACGATCGTTTCTTCAGGATGCAACAATGTAGGCCATCCTCCGCATTAACGCTGCGAACACTTTGACGCTTGATATTTCCGATCTTGTAATGAAAAGACGATGTCAAACTACAGAGGCCCAATAAATTTAATATGCAACTTCTTGTAAAACAGTTGTTTCCTACTTATTTCCTGAACATCGTATTTCCTGGTGTAGCATGTCACCACTAGCTAAGAGTATGAGGTTGTCGATCTTGTAAGACGCGGCTGGCACATCAAAACGCTTGCCTTGCCGCCTGCCTCATCCAGCCGTGCCACGTGCCGGCGTGCCGGCCCACTTGAACGGTCACAGCGAGCGACACGGCTCCATGGAGCAGGTAGCGCTCCGCGGCTCACAACGGAGCCGATGAGCTGGAACAGCCTGTTGTAGAGGGTATAGTATGAAGGTAGTGGAATAATTAATGTCGGGTGATGGTTTTAAAGTAATTCACACGACATGAAAACTTTGTGGAAACGAGTCGCTTTACTGAACGCTAGTTTACCCCAGGGAAGTATTTGACTGTGGCAAGCTGGGGGAGCAGCTAAGGGAAGCAACAATAGGTAGCTTAGGGCGGCTCAAGCTCTGAGAAAGCGGTAATGGTGCGCAGCCTCCAGCCACCTTAAGATGAATGACAGTGAGTGGGTTGTTGACCCCAACTCCATGCTGGTGTACCGGGAAACAGACGGAGAACTTGTACGCCTGTTGATAAATGTCCATTCTAGGCACGCAGTCCGGAACCGCGCAACTGCTACGGTCGCAGGTTCGAATCCTGCCTCGAGCACGGATGTGTGTAATGTCCTTAGGTTAGTTAGGTTTAAGTAGTTCTAAGCTCTAGGGGACTGATGACCACAGTAGTTAAGTCCCATAGTGCTCAGAGCCATTTGAACCATTTTTTTTTATAAATGTCCGGCATCCCATTATCTGTGAAATATGCGACAAAGCCGCGCAAGCTATGGTGGAGCAGTCAACAGAGGTCAAAATATGCATGTTCGTGACTATAGCAACTTCACGCTGAATTCACGGTCTGCAGAGCCTGAAGTAAATCAGGTGAAGAGTGACAGCATGAAATACACCGGCCACTGATGGGAATGTAGGACCAAGGAAATTGAAGTACTCTCCTGGGAGTCAGAATTCCGGAAAACTTGGTGTTTCTGCAGATGCTAACCTTGATGGGTGGCCTGGGAGGAGCTATATAGCAGAAGTTGAGAAGAAGGGAAATTTCGTGGGAATTTGTCCACTTCCCAGAGCAGGCATTGGTCAGCGCTGGGAAGCGACGCATAATTAACGCGACTTGCGCTGCAATTGGTGTAAGTGATTTTGCTGGATGGGAAACCGAGGCAAAGAGCGGACTGTGAGAAGTCTCCGTAGACGTCTTCCGTTCCCAGCTTGCCTAGAGTGCAGACGAGACGTTCTTTACTCAGTTTGCCTGAGAAAGAGTGAGCATCTCTGCAGTTTAGGACTTAGCAAATGGAATGATTGAGCTTGGAGATAGAAAATTTTGGTTCAGCTATGTACTGAGCAAGATAGCTAGGAGTGAATAGACAAGCGGAGCCTTGCAGCACCACGAGGTCGGCCAGCATCCACACAACGACGCCGCTCCGCCACACTGTATTTGGTGATATTGCGCCTGCTCTGGCCACTGATTAATTTGTTGGATCACGTCAGCAAAGTTTCTATGAGGGTTTCATGGGCCGTGTATTGTAAAATTCTTCCCGCACTTCGCATTACACCTGCGTCAGTCAATAGGAATTACTTTTGACTTATCGCACTTTACTCCATGCAAACGCAATTATCACCACTGCCTGGTAGGAGAGTCATGTAATGTGATGATTGAAGGTCGTGAGTTAAAATAAATTTGTGATAATCGGCTGCATCTGTTTTCAATCAAGTAGTTGAAATGCCAGGTCACTTTCTTAATTAATTTTATGTTCAACATTTGCATCTGGTGTTCAATAACTGCATATAACATCAATGTGCACCCCTTTTTAATTAAAAGTGATCAATTCTGAATCAATTAATGTCAACACTGCCACCGCAGTTCAATCAGGAGTCAAAGGGCCTTATTACTTTCTTTGCGTTATCCGATATTGCGGCAGTTTTGCACTCTCTGTTGATCTGTTAGTCAATTAGCTGGGGTGAACACATGCCAAAACCAGATAAGTGACGGGTGGGGTGTTACAAGTATATTAGCTTAATTATTTTTTATCTGGAGAAAACTGCGTCTGTGGTTTAAAAATTCCTCACAGGAAAATGTGATATTAGAAAAAAATATTTGTTTTGGTGTACCATACAGCCTTCCAGATTTTGTCCGCTTAAATAATTTTGACTCTGTATACGTCGCAAGTGCCAAACGGAAAGAGCACTGGCATTTTTCACTTCCCATCCGTGAGTTTAACATTCGCTTAGGGAGGGAGACCAGTAAACCCCCCATTCCTTAAAATAATCGTGCTCCCATGTAAAAAGCAGCTTCGAACGTCTGGCAAGTTTACAGACGTGTTCATATGTTAAATATTTGACTATAAACGTGCAAACGAGAGAAAGCTTAGGAAAGGTTTGAGATTATGTTTAAAGTTGTTGGAAGTCGCTAAATGCTTTTTTTTTTTTTTTTTACATACGTTTAGCTTATTTTATTTCACTGTTGCGATCTCGTCCCCTCTTTTTCTTTGCATTTTACTTTATTTAGTGGAACAGTGGACATACTTTAATTACTGTGTTCTGTCAGTGTGATGTGCTGTGCGGAAGTTTAGCGTCCCTTATTATTATGGCGCTTCTGTATTTTCATTCAGATGATCTTCTATAATTCTATAAAATTTGAAACTAATATTCGTGACCAGGTGCCTCGTCTGTACATGGCCTAGTATGGCTGCCGCAGATGCCCATGCTCATTTTGTTCAAAGTGCTAGACCTCGACTGAATCGGCGCACGAATTCTTTACAGAGAAACAACAGGAGCAAAAGTTACATGGTGAATGTTTTTTTCCAGGTAGCAGAAGAGCTCCCGCCTTTGTATGTATAATCAAGGAAAGGGTCTGTTCATACATTCATTGCGATTACTGAAATATGTAAGGTACCAGTGTGAAGACTTGCCAGACAAGTTCAAACAAAACTGAAACCCGCGTGTGCAGTGCAAGAAATTCATTTGTGGTCCTTTGGTCCATGTGTGGGAAGTTATTTTCTCGTAATTGCCATAGCAGTTTATGACTGTTTTTCTTTGTGTTTCCTAATAAATATATGTTTACAACCTGTTTGGAGCTTTGACTGAGAACAAGTCATAGATATAACTATATGTTTATTTGGATTCGTATTTCCTTTCCCATGAACCACGGACCTTGCCGTTGCTGGGCAGGCTTGCGTGCCTCAGCGATACAGATGGCCGAGATGGCCGAACGGTAGGTGCAACCACAACGGAGGGGTATCTGTTGAGAGGCCAGACAAACGTGTGGTTCCTGAAGAGGGCCAGCAGCCTTTCCAGTAGTTGCAGGGGCAACAGTCTGGATGATTGACTGACCTGGCCTTGGAACATTAACCAAAACGGCCTTGCTGTGCTGGTACTGCGAACGGCTGAAAGCAAGGGGAAACTACGGCCGTAATTTATCCGGAGGGCATGCAGCTTTACTGTATGGATAAATGATGATGGCGTCCTCTTGGGTAAAATATTCCGGATGTAAAATAGTCTCCCATTCGGATCTCCGGGTGGGGACTACTCAGGAGGACGTCATTATCAGGAAAAATAAAACTGGCATTCTACGGATCGGAGCGTGGAACGTCAGGTCCCTTAACCGGGCAGGTAGGTTAGAAAATTTAAAAAGGGAAATGGATAGGTTAAAGTTAGATATAGTGGGAATTAGTGAAGTTCGGTGGCAGGAGGGAACAAGACTTTTGGTCGGGTGAATACAGAGTTATAAACACAAAATCAAATAGGGGTAATGCAGGAGTAGGTTTAATAATGAATAGAAAAATAGGAGTGCGGGTAAGCTACTACAAACAGCATAGTGAACGCATTATTGTGGCCAAGAGATACACGAAGCCCACGCCTACTACAGTAGTACAAGTTTATATGCCAACTAGCTCTGCAGATGATGAAGAAATTGAAGAAATGTATGATGAGATGAAAGAAATTATTCAGGTAGTGAAGGGAGACGAAAATTTAATAGTCATGGGTGACTGGAATTCGAGTGTAGGAAAAGGGAGAGAAGGAAACATAGTAGGTGAATTTGGATTGAGGCTAAGAAATGAAAGAGGAAGCCCCCTGGTAGAGTTTTGCACAGAGCATAACTTAATCATAGCTAACCCTTGGTTCAAGAATCATGAAAGAAGGTTGTATACATGGAAGAATCCTGGAGATACGAGAAGGCATCAGATAGATTATATAATGGTAAGACAGATATTTAGGAACCAGGTTTTAAATTGTAAGACATTTCCAGGGGCAGATGTGGACTCTGACCACAATCTATTGGTTATGAACTGTAGATTAAAACTGAAGAAACTGCAAAAAGGAGGGATTTTAAGGAGATGGGACCTGGATAAACTGAAGGAACCAGAGGTTGTACAGAGTTTCAGGGAGAGCATAAGGGAACAATTGACAGGAATGGGGGAAAGAAGTACAGTAGAAGAAGAATGGGTAGCTCTGAGGGATGAAGTAGTGAAGGCAGCAGAGGATCAAATAGGTAAAAAGACGAGGGCTAGTAGAAGTCCTTGGGTAACAGAAGAAATATTGAACTTAATCGATGAAAGGAGAAAATATAAAAATGCTGTAAATGAAGCAGGCAGAAAGGAATACAGACGTCTCAAAAATGAGATCGACAGGAAGTGCAAAATGGCTAAGCAGGCATGGCTAGAGGACAAATGTAAGGATGTAGAGGCTTATCTCACTAGGGGTAAGATAGATACTGCCTACAGGAAAATTAAAGAGATCTTTGGAGAAAAGAAAACCACTTGTATGAATATGAAGAGCTCAGAAGGAAACCCAGTTCTAAGCAAACAAGGGAAAGCAGAAAGGTGGGAGTATATAGAGGGTCTATACAAGGGCGATGTACTTGAGGACAATATTATGGAAATGGAAGAGGATGTAGATGAAGATGAAATGGGAGATACGATATTGCGTGAAGAGTTTGACAGAGCACTGAAAGACCTGAGTCGAAACAAGGCCCCGGGAGTAGACAACATTCCATTAGAACTATTGACGGCCTTGGGAGAGCCAGTCCTGACAAAACTCTACCATCTGGTGAGCAAGATGTATGAGACAGGCGAAATGCCCTCAGACTTCAAGAAGAATATAATAATTCCAACGCCAAAGAAAGCAGGCGTTGACAGATGTGAAAATTACCGAACTACCCCCCCCCATGAACCATGGACCTTGCCGTTGGTGGGGAGGCTTGCGTGCCTCAGCGATACAGATAGCCGTACCGTAGGTGCAACCACAACGGAGGGGTATCTGTTGAGAGGCCAGACAAACGTGTGGTTCCTGAAGAGGGGCAGCAGCCTTTTCAGTAGTTGCAAGGGCAACAGTCTGGATGATTGACTGATCTGGCCTTGTAACAATAACCAAAACGGCCTTGCTATGCTGGTACTGCGAACGGCTGAAAGCAAGGGGAAACTACAGCCGTAATTTTTCCCGAGGGCATGCAGCTTTACTGTATGATTACGTGATGATGGCGTCCTCTTGGGTAAAATATTCTGGAGGTAAAATAGTCCCTCATTCGGATCTCCGGGCGGGGACTACTCAAGAGGATGTCGTTATCAGGAGAAAGAAAACTGGCGTTCTACGGATCGGAGCGTGGAATGTCAGATCCCTTAATCGGGCAGGTAGGTTAGAAAATTTAAAAAGGGAAATGGATAGGTTGAAGTTAGATATAGTGGGAATTAGTGAAGTTCGGTGGCAGGAGGAACAAGACTTCTGGTCAGGTGACTGCAGGGTTATAAACACAAAATCAAATAGAGGTAATGCAGGAGTAGGTTTAATAATGAATAGGAAAATAGGAATGCGGGTAAGCTACTACAAACAGCATAGTGAACGCATTATTGTGGCCAAGATAGATACGAAGCCCACACCTACTACAGTAGTACAAGTTTATATGCCAACTAGCTCTGCAGATGACGAAGAAATTGAAGAAATGTATGATGAAATAAAAGAAATTATTCAGATTGTGAAGGGAGACGAAAATTTAATAGTCATGGGTGACTGGAATTCGAGTGTAGGAAAAGGGAGAGAAGGAAACATAGTAGGTGAATATGGATTGGGGGACAGAAATGAAAGAGGAAGCCGCCTGGTAGAATTTTGCACAGAGCACAACATAATCATAACTAACACTTGGTTTAAGAATCATGAAAGAAGGTTGTATACATGGAAGAACCCTGGAGATACTAAAAGGTATCAGATAGATTATATAATGGTAAGACAGAGATTTAGGAACCAGGTTTTAAATTGTAAGAGATTTCCAGGGGCAGATGTGGACTCTGACCACAATCTATTGGTTATGACCTGTAGATTAAAACTGAAGAAACTGCAAAAAGGTGGGAATTTAAGGAGATGGGACCTGGATAAACTAAAAGAACCAGAGGTTGTACAGAGATTCAGGGAGAGCATAAGGGAGCAATTGACAGGAATGGGGGAAATAAATACAGTAGAAGAAGAATGGGTAGCTTTGAGGGATGAAGTAGTGAAGGCAGCAGAGGATCAAGTAGGTAAAAAGACGAGGGCTAGTAGAAGTCCTTGGGTAACAGAAGAAATATTGAATTTAATTGATGAAAGGAGAAAATATAAAAATGCAGTAAGTGAAACAGGCAAAAAGGAATACAAACGTCTCAAAAATGAGATCGACAGGAAGTGCAAAATGGCTAAGCAAGGATGGCTAGAGGACAAATGTAAGGATGTAGAGACCTATCTCACTAGGGGTAAGATAGATACCGCTTACAAGAAAATTAAAGAGACCTTTGGAGATAAGAGAACGACTTGTATGAGTATCAAGAGCTCAGATGGAAACCCAGTTCTAGGCAAAGAAGGGAAAGCAGAAAGGTGGAAGGAGTATATAGAGGGTCTATACAAGGGGGATGTACTTGAGGACAATATTATGGAAATGGAAGAGGATGTAGATGAAGATGAAATGGGAGATACGATACTGCGTGAAGAGTTTGACAGAGCACTGAAAGACCTGAGTCGAAACAAGGCCCCCGGAGTAGACAATATTCCATTGGAACTACTGACGGCCTTGGGAGAGCCAGTCCTGACAAAACTCTACCATCTGGTGAGCAAGATGTATGAAACAGGCGAAATACCCTCAGACTTCAAGAAGAATATAATAATTCCAATCCCAAAGAAAGCAGGTGTTGACAGATGTGAAAATTACCGAACTATCAGCTTAATAAGTCACAGCTGCAAAATACTAACACGAATTCTTTACAGACGAATGGAAAAACTAGTAGAAGCCAACCTCGGGGAAGATCAGTTTGGATTCCGTAGAAACACTGGAACACGTGAGGCAATACTGACCTTACGACTTATCTTAGAAGAAAGATTAAGGAAAGGCAAACCTACGTTTCTAGCTTTTGTAGACTTAGAGAAAGCTTTTGACAATGTTGACTGGAATACTCTCTTTCAAATTCTGAAGGTGGCAGGGGTAAAATACAGGGAGCGAAAGGCTATTTACAATTTGTACAGAAACCAGATGGCAGTTATAAGAGTCGAGGGACATGAAAGGGAAGCAGTGGTTGGGAAGGGAGTAAGACAGGGTTGTAGCCTCTCCCCGATGTTGTTCAATCTGTATATTGAGCAAGCAGTAAAGGAAACAAAAGAAAAATTCGGGGTAGGTATTAAAATTCATGGAGAAGAAATAAAAACTTTGAGGTTCGCCGATGACATTGTAATTCTGTCAGAGACAGCAAAGGACTTGGAAGAGCAGTTAAATGGAATGGACAGTGTCTTGAAAGGAGGATATAAGATGAACATCAACAAAAGCAAAACAAGGATAATGGAATGTACTCGAATTAAGTCGGGTGATGCTGAGGGAATTAGATTAGGAAATGAGGCACTTAAAGTAGTAAAGGAGTTTTGCTATTTGGGGAGCAAAATAACTGATGATGGTCGAAGTAGAGAGGATATAAAATGTAGGCTGGCAATGGCAAGGAAAGCGTTTCTGAAGAAGAGAAATTTGTTAACATCCAGTATTGATTTAAGTGTCAGGAAGTCATTTCTGAAAGTATTCGTATGGAGTGTAGCCATGTATGGAAGTGAAACATGGACAATAAATAGTTTGGACAAGAAGAGAATAGAAGCTTTCGAAATGTGGTGCTACAGAAGAAGCTGAAGATTAGATGGGTAGATCACATAACTAATGAGGAAGTATTGAATAGGATTGGGGAGAAGAGAAGTTTGTGGCACAACTTGACCAGAAGAAGGGATCGGTTTGTAGGACATGTTCTGAGGCATCAAGGGATCACAAATTTAGTATTGGAGGGCAGCGTGGAGGGTAAAAATCGTAGAGGGAGACCAAGAGATGAATACACTAAGCAGATTCAGAAGGATGTAGGTTGCAGTAGGTACTGGGAGATGAAAAAGCTTGCACAGGATAGAGTAGCATGGAGAGCTGCATCAAACCAGTCTCAGGACTGAAGACCACAACAACAACTGTTTAATAAGTCACAGCTGCAAAATACTAACGCGAATTCTTTACAGACGAATGGAAAAATTGGTTGAAGCCGATCTCGGGGAAGATCAGTCTGGATTCTGTAGAAATGTTGGAACATGTGAGGCAATGCTGACCTTACGACTTACCTTAGAAGAAAGATTAAGGAAAGGCAAACCTACGTTTCTAGCATTTGTAGACTTAGAGAAAGCTTTTGACAACGTTGACAGGAATACTCTTTTTCAAATTCTAAAGGTGGCAGGGGTAAAATACATGGAGCGAAAGGCTATTTACGATTTGTACAGAAACCAGATGGCAGTTATAAGAGTTGAGGGACATGAAAGGGAAGCAGTGGTTGGCAAGGGAGTAAGACAGGGTTGTAGCCTCTCCCCGATGTTATTCAATCTCTATATTGAGCAAGCAGTAAAGGAAACAAAAGAAAAATTTGGAGTAGGTATTAAAATCCATGGAGAAGAAATAAAAACTTTGAGGTTCGCCGATGACATTGTAATTCTGTCAGAGACAGCAAAGGACTTGGAAGAGCAGTTGAACGGAATGGATGGTGTCTTGAAGGGAGGATATAAGATGAACATCAACAAAAGCAAAACGAGGATAATGGAATCTAGTCGAGTTAAGTCGGGTGATGCTGAGGGTATTAGACTAGGAAATGAGACACTTAAAGTAGTAAAGGAGTTTTGCTATTTGGGGAGCAAAATAACTGATGATGGACGAAGCAGAGAGGATATAAAATGTAGACTGGCAATGGCAAGGAAAGCGTTTCTGAAGAAGAGAAATTTGTTAACATCGAGTATAGATTTAAGAGTCAGGAAGTCGTTTCTGAAAGTATTTGTATGGAGTATAGTCATGTATGGAAGTGAAACATGGACAATAAATAGTTTGGACAGGAAGAGAATAGAAGCTCTCGAAATGTGGTGCTACAGAAGAATGCTGAAGGCTATATGGGTAGATCACATAACTAATGAGGAGATGTTGAATAGAATTGGGGAGAAGAGGAGCTTGTGTCACAACTTGACTAGAAGGAGGGATCGGTTGGTAGGACATGTTCTGAGGCATCAGCGGATCACCAATTTAGTATTGGAGGGCAGCGTGGAGGGTAAAAATCGTAGAGGGAGACCAAGAGATGAATACACTAAGCAGATTCAAAAGGATGTAGGCTGCAGTAGGTACTGGGAGATGAAGAAGCTTGCACAGGATAGGGTAGCATGGAGAGCTGCATCAAACCAGTCTCAGGACTGAAGACCACAACAACAACAATTTCAGTTATATAGTTTTGTTTCTGTGAATATTTTATTCTGTATGCTTTACTCTGATTCTTTTTTCTTTAGTGAATTACAGTTTCTATATAAAAATTTAAGCATAACACATCTGTAGGGTGAGAAAAATAACTAGCGAAATTTAAAGACACCGTAGTTAATTAATTTAACGAATTAAACTGACCGATAGCGGTCCTTCCAGGTAGTTCACTAACGCCGGTACTCCTTTTGTTATAACGTCACACCTCGTCCTGAATGAACAGCTAAAAAGTAGTAAGCGATACAGATGTTTCCTTTCATCATTTTCTGAAATATGTCATCGAGAAAAAGTTTCGGAAAGGTTGTTAACTATGTAAAGCATGCTCAATATTGCTATGTTCTCTCATTCCTGAACACTGTATGAATCTAGTATGGGTGTTTTTGTCCTCCGTAAGCTGTGTTGTGTAAAAGACAGTTTCTAATTCTAATACCTGTCTTACTGTGTTAATCCTTTAACTTGTGATTACTCTTCTTATTGGGTAGATCGTAACAGCATTTTAAATTTTTAAATTCGCTTCATAATTATATGAAATTCTGGGAATGAAATTTTCGTTGCCCCTGGAAGCTGTTAGATAGGCAATCTTCAACTGGTTCTGTTATCGCGTCCCGGGTACGTCATATTTTGCTTCCTAAGAGAAATTTCCGTGTGGCGGATACAAAACAGAAGTGAATCATGTTGGCTTTGTTTGTCAGCACTGGTATATGACTTGGTCGAGCACTATCATCGACAAAATCAACTTTACTGGCAGGTGGCCATAAGCCGATCTCCCAGAAATTTCGCTCAGTGGAAGAGAAGTCAAACTAAGCGAACACATGTCTCGGCACGTAGATATTCGACCGTTTCTGAGAAAACGACGGTCGATGTTTTCTAGTTCCTTTATGTGCGTTTTCACGAGTACATACCTCACCCGAGGCTGGGGCAAAGTGGCTAGCGTCAGGGCTTTACGGTTTTACGCTCTGTATTCGGAACCCAGTTATTATTCTTATAACAGTTTTTCATTTATCTTGCCATGGTAGTAGCAGATTACTATATGAATATTTTCCAATATATACTGAAATAAAGTTGTCCTATTAACTGTTTGTCTGGAGAATAAATTTAAAAAAAGAAGAGAAAACCAGTAAGTGAGTTAGAAAATGTATTTGAAATCCTTTCTGGTGAAATTCCTGTAGTATTATCTTCATTCGTGATTGATTGAAAGCGCCAGTTTTCGGCAAAGTTATCCGTTAAGCGTGGTTTGCCGCGAAAATGTTTCTAGCGCGTGAGGTCTTCGGCAGTGTTCACGACGGTTCTTTTCAGAGTGAGTTTCATACGAAGACATGTCACTGTGGCAAACTTGCCTTCGCACGATGCTCTTGGTATCAGAAATTTCTGGTTTCGAACGTTTCTAGGATCAGTATATTCCAACTAAATGCACCAGATATTCCTGAAGAATGAACAACAGAATAAAATATAAGAATATGAGAATTGACAAAATAATGAAATGTAAAAATATGAGAATTTAAAAATACTGTAACCCCTTGAAAGTACCATACACACAATTATTATATAATGCATGTAGGGAGCGAAAGGCTATTTACAAATTGTACAGAAATCAGATGGCAGTTATAAGAGTCGAGGGGCATGAAAGGAAAGCAATGGTTGGGAAGGGAGTGAGACAGGGTTGTAGCGTCTCCACGATGTTTTCCAATCTGTATATTGAGCAAACAGTAAAGGAAACAAAAGAAAAATTCGGAGTAAGTATTAAAATCCACGGAGAAGAAATAAAAACTTTGAGGTTCGCCACTAACATTGTAATTTTGACAGAGAGAGCAAAGGGCTTGGAAGAGCAGTTGAACGGAATGGCCAGTGTCTTGAAAGGAGGGTATAAGATGAACATCAACAGAAGCAAAACGAGGATAATGAAATGTAGTCGAATTAAATCGGGTGATACTGAGGGAATTAGATTAGGAAATGAGATACTTAAAGTAGTAAAGGAGTTTTGCTATTTGGGGAGCAAAGTAACTGATGATGGTCGAATTAGAGAGGGTATAAAATGTAGACTGGCAATGGTAAGGAAAGCATTTCTGAAGAAGAGAAATTTGTTAGCGTCGAGTATAGATTTAAGTGTCAGGAAGTCGTTTCTGAAAGTATTTGTATTGAGTACAGCCATGTATGGAAGTGAGACATGGACGATAAATAGTTTGGACAAGAAGAGAATAGAAGCTTTCGAAATGTGGTGTTACAGAAAAATGGTGAAAGTTAGATGGGTAGATCACATAACTAATGAGGAGGTATTGAACTGAATTGGGGAGAAGAGGAGTTTGTGGCGCAACTTGACTAGAAGAAGGGATCGGTTGGTAGGACATGTTCTGGGGCTTCAAGGAACCACCAATTTAGTATTGGAGGGCAGCGTGGAGGGTAAAAATCGTACAGGGAGACCATGAATACACTAAACAGATTCAGAAGGATCTAGGTTGCAGTAGGTACTGGGAGATGAAGCTTGCACAGGATAGAGTAGCGTGGAGAGCTGCATCAAACCAGTCTCAGGACTGAAGACCACAACAACAACATGTGTGCCGTTTATTGTGAAACCTAGAAACATTGGTGTTGTAGTGTTCTACGGACATTGGTAGATAAACGAAACAAAATAAAAAGAAAATAAAAAACAATAATCGGGTTTCAAACATGGTGCGCAAGGTGAGAGGTCGCAAAGCAAGCCGCTGTGTCACTATTTCGGCTGAGATTATCGCCCGGTAAGAAGCTATGTGCCCAAATAGCGTTGAAAACTTCGACCGTTGTTTCCTCAGAACCGGTCAAGTATCTACGGATAACCCTAGACACGTGTTCGCTTATTTTGACTCCTCTTTCACTGAGGAAAGTTTCTGAGGAATCGGGTTATGGGACTTGTCGTGTTCTGCTCGTGAGCTATCATTTGCCGTACGTTAGACAGAATTTCCAGTAACAGTTATTTTTGAAACATAAGGTGAGAAAAACTGGTAGGACTTGAGAATTTGGCTGCATTGGTAACAGCTTCACGACCTCTGATATGGAAACCACGAGGCGCGACCGTCCTACGAGTGACCAGCGTTTATGTAAGTGACATCGACCGATTCCCCGCCAGAATAGCGGATGAATGCACTCGCGTAGCGACGCCTAGGCCGGTCGATGGTATCGATTAGTTGCAGCGAAAGTGTTACGACCTTGCTCAGGGGAGGGAGAGAGTGCGCCGAAATGCATTAGCGGCACGAACGGCGGAAACGGGGCACGCGTCGGTCGCGTGACGCAGCTGCGGCTGTTGTCCCTGCGCCTTCTGTCCCGGTGCAGCGGCGGCGGCGGCGGCGGCGGCCGGAAGCGGGCGAGCGCAGCAGGTGCGGCCTGCGGCTGCGGCGCTGCTTGCGTCATCGGCCGCTGCGCGGCGCGCCGTGCATACCCGCCAACGAGAGTGAGAGCGGGCGGCCTAGCGCGGCGCGGCGCAGGCCTTTATCGGCGGCCGTCTGGCCGCGCCAGCCGGCCGGCCCGGCCGTCTAGACGCTACGTCACACGGCCCCGCCACAGATATTGATTGAACCGCGCCGGCCGACACCGCCGCCTGCCCTAGGTCCGCCCGCACGCCCGCCTAGCTTTCTCCTGCGATGCTAGCGCCGCGCGCGCCTCCCGCCGCAACCACTAGCGCCACCGCGAGCTGTATATGCCGCGGCAGCAGCGGTTACCGGTGACTGTTTGCAAAAAGGGGAACCCAGTCTGACAATTCGCAGACTCTAAATTCTAGATCTGTTCAGTTTCATACTCCTCATTTTGGTACTCTACGACTATTACGTTACGACAACATGAACTAAAATAAATAAACAAGTGTCTAAGGATTTCGATCTGATGCCACTTCGCCGACTTGTGTGTCAATTTCGCTGCTTATTACTTTCGTACTGCTTACTGCGTTGCGGTAATAGCTGCTTTGATAGGAGTCGACTTCGGCCGCTACCCCACAGCCTCGGTGCAGCCGACCTATTCCACCTTGCCCAAGATGACAATATTTCCGGGAGCCGAAGCTGGAACCTACAGGGTGGCGCACGAAATGTGTTACCAATTGTTTCTTTCACAATTTACGACGAACATTATATATCCCGCTGGGATCTCTACAGCAGTACCAGCAGATCTTGGAAAAACAAATGAGTTACGAAATGACGTGTAATTCACGATACTGCCGATAGGAGACTAGTACGTAGCAATGGCTGACAATGGAAGACTGACGACACAGCAACGATTGGCAATTGTCTTACTTTTTCATGAAAAGCCTTGTGACTCAGAGGCGTTTTCGACAACAGTTTAACACACGATGGGTCCCTTGCAAGAAGACCATCCACAGGTTGTACGATAAATTTGTACAGGAAGGAACAGTATTGGAAGCGAAGCGACCTCGGCGTGTTTGTTCGCCGAAAAATATTGAAGTGGTACGAGTTGATGTACAGAGAAGTCCCGGGAAATCGTGTAGAAAGGCAGCAATGCAACAGGGAATATCCTGACGCTCCGTTCAACGCATTCTTAAAAGTGACCTCCATATGTACCTATACAAGACGACCTGTGCACAGAAGCTCACTGAAGAACACAAGCAGCAGAGACTACTGTTTGCTCAGTGGGCGGAGGATAGGGAAGAAACTCTCAACAACGTTTGGTTTTCAGACGAGGCGCATTTTCATTTAGACGGTGTGGTTAACAAACAAAATGTACGCTTTTGGGCCACTGAAAACCCACAAGTGCTTCATGAACGACAACATTATGCTCCGAGGATTACAGCGTGGGTAGCAATTTCGAGTCACGGACTTATTGAACCCTTTTTCTTTGAAGAAACTGTGAACAGCGAGCGTTATTTGAGCATGCTTCGCATTCCACAACTTCTTGCTACTGCCTTGCCCTTCAACACGCAGTCGTTCATGCAAGATGGAGCAAGGCCACATACTACAAACACTGTGTTGGAGTTTTTACACGAGCATTTCGACATGCGAATCATTTCACTCAGGTTTCCAGGTCGCTTCAATGACCGACAAAATTGGCCCCCCAAAAGTCCAGACCGCAATCCATGTGACTTTTTTCTTTGGGGGTACCTAAAGGAAAAAATTTTCCCGAAACGTCCACGTGATTTAATGGAGCTCAGAAGACTTACTCTTCAAGCTTGCAGTGAAATTACGGAAGACATGTGCCGTAGGGTAATCACTAACTTCAGTGTTCGTTTGAAGGAAGTTAGGAAACGAAATGGTGGACATATTGAGCATGTGCTGAGTTAGAACAAATCTCCATAGACGGCTCTTCATTGTAGTATATGTTTCTTTTAGATTGTATTGACAATAAAGTTTATATTCAAAAACAAAATGGTGACACATTTCGTGCGCCACCCTGTATTTTATAACTGCTCACTGCTCGGAATGCAATAATGCTCTTTAATTGTTATACATTCGGGTACAACGAAATGAATAGTAGGCACCAAATGATATTATGAAAAACTTAATCTAACATAAAGACACATTCCTAGTTTCTGTATAATTATAATATACTCAAATCTTAAAAATTAGTAAACAGGACACAACACATGCCTAGGTAACTACACACAGCTTCTAACACTCAGCTGCTCATGCCCCTACACTTATGTGATGAATGAATTTGATTCTGCAGATGTTTGCTTACCTTTAAATTTAAGAAGCCATAGAAATCGGAACTCTCTTTGTTACGAATGGATACCTGTTTTAAAAGTAAGTAAGTTGTGTAACGTATGAGATTTTCTTGACTAAATTTGATTTAATTAAAAACAGATTTACATCAAATTCTTTACGACAACACTGGATTATGAATACGTTACTTAGCTTTCCCGAAATTCGGGACTGCCTTTGGGCATTGCGGGAATAGTTACAGTCTAAACAAGGTGAAAAAATAAACTTTTAGCTTTGCTACACGTCCTGCAGTACTCATACCATCGAAATACATATTACGATTACCGCTGAGCAAGTGCAGCCCAGGAATACCAACTACAGCGCAAGTGTTATTGAAGATTTAGAACTGGACACATTATCACTTAGGCCGTGTTAACGTATAATATGGGCCGTCATGGTATGTTAAAGACACGATATTGAAATAAAATAGAGATACTTTTACAATGCAAGAAATATAAACACTTTTATGGTGAAATCGCACAACACTGATAATCTGATTTGATTTCTAATAACGAACGTTTCGGTGTGCCGACAGAACCCGATGGGGAAAGTTAACTGGCCTCCAAAAATCGGAACTGTGGTGTGGTCACTTTAGCTTAGCTAGCAGACGACGTTGTGTTCAGTACGTCTGCGTAAGGAGCAGCGAGACAATTACCACACCCACGAAGGGCGCAGCCATAGAGGGGTGCAGAAACGGATAAAAAAAGAATATAGAAAGACGACATTCGTGTCCTTTGCTACCCCCATGTTTCTGGCTTCTCCCTACAAGTACCCTTTCACTCGGTCCGCTACTGTGAATACACGGTATTCAGTGTGTCATTTCTTCCAAGCAGCATCATTAAGACACAACTAGTCGATCATTCGTCTGTCACTAACATGGTTTCACTTGGTTTACACCGCTGCCGCCTACAGGGCACTTATCATGTTCAACAGAAGAGTTGTTACTGCTACTTCGCTATGCTGTTCTGGAATCTCTCTAAGGTTGGCGAGCTCGTGCTGAAGGAAATGTTCTGCTTGACCGAAAACCTGAATTTTTCCGATTTCTTTCGACAGAAGTCTCGAACGAAAAGCGACAGACGAAGGAGAAAGCTAAAAAGCGGGTAGGGGTATCACTCCAAAATATCGGTTGATACGATGTGGTGGATAAATGTAAATGAATTGAAGAATAAGCTTTCTGTGGTTGATTAATGACGCACTTGTTAGTCGTTGTACTGTAGCTATAATCTATACATCGAAGATGCTTTGCCATTAGTCGTCAGCTCCATTGCTCAATTACCTGGTATCGTAAGAGCTAGAATTATGCCTTAGTTATGTATTAAGTGTTTACTTGTTATTATGGCACAAATGAAACTTATAAAATTGGTATGTGTAACAATGATTATCTATTTACAAAATTTACAGTAAAGTCAGTAACAGCAAAATATTTTCAACTAAAAAATACACCACACTTTATGTGTCCGATTTGTCTTCTGACGTATTAACTAGTTCAGGTCCGCCATCCAGGCAATAATGCAATTCTTCTCTGCTGATTCTGCTCTGCTCCTTGCAGTGCCCGCCCTCGCATATGGTCTTTTGTTGCCGGTATTCTCTCTCATTTTAGCCACCCTGTATGGTGGTAAGACGAGGGGGTGACTATGGTTTTGTAAGTAGGCTGTTTAGGTTTTTATATTGGTAACGCCACGTAACGCTCTGTATGAAAATCACTGGCTGTGCTGTGTGCAGTCTGTGGCTAGTTTCCATTGTTGTCTGCCATTGTAGTGTTGGGCAGCTGGATGTGAACAGCGCGTAGCGTTGCGCAGTTGGAGGTGAGCCGCCAGCAGTGATGGGTGTGGGGAGAGAAATGGCGGAATTTTGAGAGCGGATGATCTGGACGTGTGTCTATCAGAAACCGTACATTTGTAAGAATGGATGTCATGAACTGCTATATATATTATGACTTTTGAACACTATTAAGGTAAATAAATTGTTCTCTATCAAAATCTTTCATTTGCTAACTATGCCTATCAGTAGTTAGTGCCTTCAGTAGTTTGAATCTTTTATTTAGCTGGCAGTTGTGGCGCTCGCTGTATTGCAGTAGTTCGAGTAACGAAGATTTTTGTGAGGTAAGCAGCCGGCCGCGGTGGTCTCGCGGTTCTAGGCGCTCAGTCCGGAACCGCGCGACTGCTACGGTCGCAGGTTCGAATCCTGCCTCGGGCATGGATGTGTGTGATGTCCTTAGGTTAGTTAGGTTTAAGTAGTTCTAAGTTCTAGGGGACTGATGACCACAGATGTTAAGTCCCATAGTGCTCAGAGCCATTTGAACCATTTTTTTTGGTAAGGTAAGTGATTTGTGAAACGTATAGTTTAATTTAGTCAGGGCCATTCTTTTTTAGGGATTTTTGAAAGTCATATTGCGTTGCGCTAAAAATATTGTGTGTCAGTTTAGTGTTTATCAGAATAAGTAAAGAGAGTAATGTCTGAGTACGTTCAGTTTTGCTCAGCTGTTTGAATATCAAATAATGTAAGAGGTTTATCAGCACAGTAATTCAATAAGTTTTCTAAGGGGACATTTCATATGTCGCCCCTTAGCCGAGGATACCTCACTGGAATCTTCTAATTTTTTCTTGTAGTTTGTGTAATTTGTGTAGCTTTTGTTTATTGATAGCGCGTAATTATAGAGAGAATTTCCTTTGTAGTTGTAGTTTTTCGTTGTTGTACAGTAAAACAGTTGTGGCATGCATGTAGATTTGCACCAAGTATTTCGCAGCTGCGCTTACAATTAACTAGATATTATTTTCAGTGCTATGTTAATGTGTTCTCTTATTTTTGCTCTTCAAATTATGCTTTTCTGTGTTATCGTGTGAAATATTGTGACAATAATGGCGTGTGAAAAACGTAACACTAGGCTCCAAAGTAAACTGAGAAATAATAGTGACGACGATCGTAGCTTATCAGCACCACTGTGTAATGAATTAACAGACATTCGAAGTAGTAATTTGGTAACTGTGCATAGGGAAATGGAGCGGGCGGCAAATAATGGTTTAGACAGTGAAACAAGTAGTGAACAGGGGAGCATTATCGATCGATCGGTCGGCAACAGCTCGCCTCAGGAATCCGAAATGACGGAACACAATATTGCAAATACTGTAGACTCAGGTTTTGGGTCTTCAACGTTTTCTCAAATGAGTCACGACACATTTTCTGCTTGTCAGAATGTGAATGTTTCCGGTGAAAATGCACTGCCAAAAGGCATAGAGAAACAGATTCCAGACACTAATACATTATTATTGCAATTAATGCAACAAATGGAACGAAATCAGAGACAAACACAGCAAAAGCTTCAAAAGTTAGACACAATTGAACAAAATCATCGGAAGTTAGACACCACACTTGAACAAACACGTGAAGATTTAGCTACTGAGTTACATAACATTGAATCGAAATGTCAAAAAGTCTGTAATGACGTAAAAACACAAATTTGTGAGCATTTTCAACCTATTTTTTCGCGGCATTAAAATGCATTACAGAATCAAGAAGCAGCCATAAAAGAACTGCAGACTATTGTTCATGAAAATCATGAGACCTTGCAAGCTAAAATTGACTCAGCTGCATCTACCGATTTGGTTATGCAACTTACAAAAACTCAGGAAAACTTAAAGGACACAGTAGATACTCTGAAAATTGGTTCAGAAAGACACATGGAGGAAATTAGTTCATTATCAGAGAAAGTAGTTGAACTTTTGGATCAGCTAAATAATTTATCTATGAAGGTGGATGATAATCTGAATGACACAAAACCAGTAGTCTTTAATGACACAGAAGAGTGCGAACAAATTAGGAAATTCAAACAAAATCAGAATCAAATTAATACGCAACACCAAAGAGAAATCTGGGAAGTACAAGATCAGCTGACACAGGTAATACAAGAATTACGTATTTTAGAGGACACTCGCGCTCCAATACGGGAAGAGGGACAGGGAAATACGGAACAGCCGCAAAATAATAACACAGGGTATTTTGGAAATTATGAAAGAAATTGGCAAGGTACACCGAAATTTGAGAAGGAACCGCCGACACGACGTAACAGTGACCGATATGCGATTCTCCGACACGATGATTTTGACTATAAGCTGTTCATTACTATACACAAATTCAAAACATTTGAGAATTCTTGCAACGACATTCATCCACAAGCGTGGTTCCATCAATTCTCTCATTGTTTTCCTCCCAACTGGTCATTAGAGCACAGATTAGAATTTATGTGTGGCTATTTAGAGAATGAACCAGCTGTAAGAAAGCGATCGGTCATTCACGATTGCCACAGTGAAGGAGAATTTTATCGTACCTTCCTCTCAGCATATTGGTCTCAAGCTACACAAGACTGTGTAAAACATATCATAATGATGAAACATTTCGAACAATCTTAATTCTCCAGTCTTATGAAATATTTTGAAGACATGTTGCACAAGAATCAGTACCTGTCAAACCCATACAGCCCCTCAGAACTCATCCGCATTTGCTTAATCAAATTATCTGAACATTTACGACATATTATTTTGGCAGAATGTTGCAAAGACGACATTGAAGCTTTTCAGGGACTCTTACAAGAATTAGAAATTGGCACTGACAATCGCAGAACGCGAAAACAGGAACACAAAATCACAGGTCACATCCGTCGCAATTCCGCGATGAAAGAAATAATAACTGGACACGACAAGGCTATTCTCACAACAAAATCATGACCAAAACAGACACCACCTGTATGACAACTGTTGGCAGAGTAGTAAGAGTTACAGAGAAAGATCGCACATCTGCAGTAATGACTATCACAGAGACAATCAGAGAAACAGGCAATATAGGAACCAAAATAATTATTATCAAGGGAGACAGAATAACTTAAGATGCAACGGTCCAGCGCGCCGTTACGATTCAGGGAGAAATTCTCCACCATATGACCGACAAGAAAGAAACTATGGAATCTACTGACATGACGACAGGCGATATGATCGTAACGACAGACCTGAATTGCATCAGAACTGGCGGTATTCAAACAGGGCAGGGCCCTCTCGACAAGGTGAATTTTTAGAAGCTAGGTCTCCTAATCCTTATAACGACACACGCCAACAAAGAGACAGACAATGACTCACAACTCAGGCAGCCGCGTGCGCCGGCTGGCTCAGAGAAAAATAACATAGATGCTAACCTTGAGAAAAATTTTAGCATTCTTTACCGATGTACCATATACCACACGATAATTCCATTGAAGGTGGAGCTCTGCATAGTAGGAAGAGTAAAGGTTTACATCATATTTCGCATGTAAAACCGTTTATTGAAAGATAATCTGCTTTTTAACTTAGCCTTTGCTATAAAATTTTTCACTTCACATTACTAGTACACTTCGTCAGACTTAGAAACTGTTAACACGCAACTATGTTTTACAGTTAACTATCCGGTCTAGAACCTGGGGAACATATTTAGACAGTAATTACGAATGCATTGTTAAAGTGAACAGACGACACAGTGTTATTGTGCGTGTACATTCTTGCTTGTTAGTTGCACGATTACGTAACGACTATAAGGCTTACATACTTAGAACATATTCTGCTAATGAGATTTTAATGCAACAGTTTGATTTACTTGAAAAGACATTCCTTATTTGAAGTAGTTTCTGTGAGATTAAAGATGACTTAGTATTTGGTTTCTTTGATAGATACACGATTATATCATGACGCTACTAATATGTGACACAGTTTACATTGTTGCTTTTGCTGTGTATCTGTTTTATATCTGCACAGTTTTTCTGTATTATTCTGGAAAGTAAAACATGTTTTAGCAGTAACTTTTGTGGTATAGCTACAATGAGACAGCCTTTTTCCCTACCACAACAATACGTTTCATTATAGTACTTTCTTGATCACGGTAAGGTACATAATAACTACGATATCTATACGCAAAGCATTTCACTTTTGTTTATCACGAGGTAAGTACATTGACTTCTGCAGAACTTAGCTTTCGGAGGATGATAACTATGACACTTCCATAGAGATTATCTTACAACAAGACGCACAGTTTAGCAGTACAGTACACGTATTTGAGTGATTAATTTTGTATTTAAACCATTTATTTTTCAAGATTTTTTAATTACAAAGAAAGTTTTCCGTGATACATTTCATTCCATTGCTGTAATCTGTAACACCTGAGGGTATAACTACATTAATCCTCAGGGGGGTACACGCTTACTTTGTGTACCATGTGTTTGGCAAGCACAAGGAGCCTTAGCTAATATGGTATTTGCTTATACAATTTTACACATCGGTACCATATTTCTCTAACACAGAATTACACAGCTATCTGATTATTTGACAGAGAAACAAACATCTTTTTACTACGTCAGTGACACATGTTTATGCAACTAGCAGTTGGATAACTTCACACTTATGAAATTGTATTTTGTCTGTACTTTGTGAACTGTTCATATTTTTTTTCAGAACCATTGAGATACTATGAGAGCTTTGAATGATGTATTTGGTATGGGATTTGAGGTAGATGACACTATTGAAATGAGCAGAGAATTTTCCTTAGGTTTTGATATTATTGGAATAAGCTACGATGATTTTGAGATTTGACTGAGGTGTCATGATGTTATTTTCACCACGGCAATGTGTATTTTGCTGTTGAGGTATGTTTATGATCAATAAGCTGATGCTATATGAGGAATTTGATTATGCTATGTATTTATTATGATGAAATATTGAAGAAGTGTCGACAAACATGTATATGTGTAATAAGGTAAGGAATAATGAGGAGTGGTTAGGGACTCTGACTTGTGAAAAAGGATGTTGGAAACCAAGAATCGTACTTTAAGAGTTATGAAATGTGTGTAAATGCGTGAATGTATCACAATGCCAACGAATATTTTTTGGACACTGTTATATTTACAGGATTTTGTTTCTACAGATTTGCAATGCAAATTCTCGACCTGTGAAATTTTTATATGACACTGTCAGTGTAGTGCAAACTGGTGTCGTAAATATTTCAGTAAGAAAGTTAAGTGACCACCTTCACGTAATGCATCATGGGCACCCGTCTGCGCGACAGTCGCCTGGAAAAAAGCCATTAGTGTGTGCCTTTCAGAGGCACAGGTGGAAAAAAAAGAGGCCATTATCCTCGCTATTGGCATTCCTTTGTAGAAATAATCGCAAATACGACACGCACAAACTTGAAAACATGTGATTCCACTGTGGAGCTCTTAACTTATGATGTTTACTAAAATGCCTGATGAAATGATGAGAAACATTTTTACATCTATTGTCTTTCTAGTTGAGAGATTGCTCAATTTGTTTAATACCTAGTTTCTAGCTCCACAGCAGCATTGGTTAAAATAAAATTTAATAGATGTACTAATATAAATATTTTCTGTCTACATATCCAGTAAATAATAATTTTATGATATACTTCCAAAAAATTGAGGGAGCACAAAAAGACATTTCCTTTCACAGGAACTGCATACATAATTTTCTTTTGAAGTACTTGGTAATTTATTTTGTATAATAAGTTGTGGTGCACCACTTTAATTACATATACATTAAGATGTGAATATACATTTCCCTTATCTGCATTGTTGTCTTTAATGTAATATTTTTTCTGCTTGAGCTTTGTCATGTTTAGGTATAAGTTATAGCATTTGCTGCTACTGTTTGCCAGGCATAGTGTTACTGAATTTGACTTTGTATTACTCTGTTAAGCCAGTTTTACTACGGATTTATTTTTCTTGTTTGCTGCACGTTGCCTTATATTAGTTGTAATATTGCAATTGCTTTGCTAATTTATATATACTGCTGCTTGCTTTGCCAATTTGCATTTTTTTGTCATTCCTGTTTGTGTTAATTTGTTGTGTGTTGCTGCATTACCTCGTCCCTTAGGATATATACCTGAGCTCAGTAGATTTAAGTTAGCTTAAGAGGGGGTAGATTATATAAGAAACTGACTATGGAGAATAGGGAAAGAATGAATTGAGAAGTTATACGAAAAAGATTTGGGCCAAAATGAGTATTGTACAACGAGAAATAATTATTCTGAAAGAAATATGAATAGAATACAGAAAGTAGGTATAGATAGGACTTTTTGGGAATAATGATGAATGAACGGAAATCTCCAAGAAGTAAAGAAAGTCTTGTTTGCAAAATACTGCAGTAAAACAAACCCTGTCCTTTCCTTTTGTATTATTCCGCTATGTGTTTGTGTACCCTTTCATGTCTTTATGTGTTTATCTGATAGGACTTATGTCGTAGAATTTTTCTAATAGTCAGCTACATTCATTATGACGAGGAATACTGTTATCCTCATATGTAATTTGCATTTATAATATGTTATTTATTTTGCAAAGATGTTTAGACATTATTTATTGTGTTTTGTTTTAATGCTCAGGTGTGAAGTGTATGTTTCAAAAGTAATTTTGATCTTTTATGTATGTACTTATGTCATAATTCCTGTAACACTGATGTATCTGTTTATTACTATTCTTTTGTAAAGCTTGTACTACTACAAATGTTATCTGTATTGTTGTGTTCTTTAATGATGTATTTTATATCTTTGTAATTGTATTCTTATGTTGTAAATTTATAATTAGACACCAGTTCTTAAAATTAAGTTTCATTTCACTGCACATGTTTTTGTTGGTCATAGTACACGCAGAATATGCTAGAAAAATGGGGACTGGTAGCATTTGCACGTGTGTTGATAATTCAGCAAGGGACTGGTTAACAGCATTGCTGGTTCTAAGGACAATTCCAAAAACTTTGTGAGTGCACAAGTGGTGGTTTATGGACTTGCTATATTGTCTGCAAGACTTCTAAGGACAATTCCAAAAACTTTGTGCGTGGACAAGTGGTGGTTTATGGACTTGCTATATTCTCCGCAAGACTCTTCAATGGTGATTGTGCTCCTGCACAGTCGCAACGGATGGCTGCTAGCCATCTCTACAAGGGCTATAGTGGGTCTACACATTTGATGACTCATCAATACCATTATTTCTACAAGGACTACAGTGGGTCTGCACCTCTGGTGGCCCACCAATATCGTAATCTCTACTAGGACTACAGTTGATCTGCTCTGTGATGACCCACCTACCAATATTCTTCAAAACTTCGACTGACTCTGTAGTGGGTTTGTTCTGTTATGGACAATTACCTGTCTGCATGTCAAGAGTCAGCACTGTCTTTCCCTTGAAAGGGCAACACTACTTCTTCAAGACTGCATGGAAATCCACTACTTCCGTGTGCATTTTCTTTTACTGCTCAGACTTTGAGAAAAACATTGCAATTTTACTGTGATGAACGATCAGGACTGTCTTTATGGACTGTGAGAAAATTTTAGCTTTTGACCAACATTGTATCGATAAGTGTGTGCATTTGATTTCTTTGTTATTGTAATTGTGAAATTTTTTTTGCAAATCTGTATTGGCGACTGCCCAAAACAATTTGTAAAATTTTTTGTGGGCAACATGGGGTCTATGTAAGTAGGCTGTTTTGGTTTTTATATTGCTAACGCCACGTAGCGATCTGTATGAAAATCACTGGCTTATGTAAGTAGGCTGTTTAGGTTTTTATATTGGTAACGCCACGTAGCGCTCTGTATGAAAATCACTGGCTGTGCTGTGTGCAGTCTGTGGCTAGTTTCCATTGTTGTCTGCCATTGTAGTGTTGGGCAGCTGGATGTGAACAGCGCGTAGCGTTGCGCAGTTGGAGGTGAGCCGCCAGCAATGGTGGATGTGTGGAGAGAAATGGCGGAATTTTGAGTGCGGATGATCTGGGCGTGTGTCTATCAGAAACCGTACATTTGTAAGAATGGATGTCATGAACTGCTGTATATATTATAACTTTTGAACACTATTAAGGTAAATACATTGTTTGTTCTCCATCAAAATCTTTCATTTGCTAACTATGCCTATCAGTAGTTAGTGCCTTCAGTAGTTTGAATCTTTTATTTAGCTGGCAGTAGTGGCGGTCGCTGTGTTGCAGTAGTTCGAGCAACGAAGATTTTTGTGAGGTAAGTGATTTGTGATACGTATAGGTTAATGTAGGCAAACCTACGTTTCTAGCATTTGTAGACTTAGAGAAAGCTTTTGACAATGTTGACTGGAATACTCTCTTTCAGATTCTAAAGGTGGCAGGGGTAAAATACAGGGAGCGAAAGGCTATTTACAATTTGTACAGAAACCAGATGGCAGTTATAAGAGTCGAGGGACATGAAAGGGAAGCAGTGGTTGGGAAGGGAGTAAGACAGGGTTGTAGCCTGTCCCCGATGTTGTTCAATCTGTATATTGAGCAAGCAGTAAAGGAAACAAAAGAAAAATTCGGAGTAGGTATTAAAATTCATGGAGAAGAAATAAAAACTTTGAGGTTCGCCGATGACATTGTAATTCTGTCAGAGACAGCAAAGGACTTGGAAGAGCAGTTGAATGGAATGGACAGTGTCTTGAAAGGAGGATATAAGATGAACATCAACAAAAGCAAAACAAGGATAATGGAATGTAGTCTAATTAAGTCGGTTGATGCTGAGGGAATTAGATTAGGAAATGAGGCACTTAAAGTAGTAAAGGAGTTTTGCTATTTGGGGAGCAAAATAACTGATGGTGGTAGAAGTAGAGAGGATATACAATGTAGGCTGGCAATGGCAAGGAAAGCGTTTCTGAAGAAGAGAAATTTGTTAACATCCAGTATTGATTTAAGTGTCAGGAAGTCATTTCTGAAAGTATTCGTATGGAGTGTAGCCATGTATGGAAGTGAAACATGGACGATAAATAGTTTGGACAAGAAGAGAATAGAAGCTTTCGAAATGTGGTGCTACAGAAGAATGCTGAAGATTAGGTGGGTAGATCACATAACTAATGAGGAAGTATTGAATAGGATTGGGGAGAAGAGAAGTTTGTGGCACAACTTGACCAGAAGAAGGGATCGGTTGGTAGGACATGTTCTGAGGCATCAAGGGATCACCAATTTAGTATTGGAGGGCAGCGTGGAGGGTAAAAATCGTAGAGGGAGACCAAGAGATGAATACACTAAGCAGATTCAGAAGGATGTAGGTTGCAGTAGGTACTGGGAGATGAAAAAGCTTGCACAGGATAGAGTAGCATGGAGAGCTGCATCAAACCAGTCTCAGGACTGAAGACCACAACAACAACAAATAGGTTAATGTAGTCAGGGCCATTCTTTTGTAGGGATTTTTGAAAGTCAGATTGCGTTGCACTAAAAATATTGTGTGTCAGTTTAGTGTTGATCAGAATCAGTAAAGAGAGTAATGTCTGAGTACGTTCAGTTTTACTCAGCTGTTTGAAAATCAAATAATGTAAGAGGTTTATCAGCACAGCAATTCATTAATTTTTCTAAGGGGACGTTTCAATTTACGTTTTGTTGACTGGGAATCCATGTGTGACAGGTGGAAAGAAGAAAGGCCCTTAACATCCATTTATCGGTGTTAGTGATGGCTCAGCTCTGTCGGTGTCGATTGAAGAAATATAGCAACCAGTCTTGCTTAAGAAGTAATTTTATTTCATTCAACAAAGGCGAAGTTTTCCGACAACCTGCAACTGTATCAGTAATGACTTAAGTAATAAAATACTGCTTCAATAAATAGTGCGTTATCCTATTAGTTCAATGATAGAGAAGTAACGTTGAATGCTCTGTCACTATACTGCCTCGAGCAACTACAGGGTATATAAAAAAGAATCATCCGATTTTTAAAAACATCGTAACTATTATGTTACTTGAGATATATGAGTGAACAATGTAGTGTTGTAAAGAGCCAACTCTAGAGTTTAACATGGTTCCCGCTAGGTAGCAGCAGTGTGCGACCACTTCAGTTCTGTTAAAAATGGTCTAGGGACAACAGAAAGCGTTTTGAGTTCTACGTTATGTGCTGTGAGGGTCAGTAGTAACTGTTCAACGTGACTTTCGAAGATATGGTGTGGATCTTGCTACAGCATAGAACATTGGACGATGGTACGAACATTTCCGAGAAACTGGTTGTTTGTGTAAAGGTAAATCGCCGGGTCTTCCCCGAGTGTCTGACACAGACGTCGAAATCCGTTCGCCGTGCAGAGCGACAGCTCAACATGCCTCCGATGTCCGTCTGGCATGCGTTTCGTCGACGTTTACGTGTGAAACAATACGAAATTCAGCTGCTGCAAGCGCTTCGTGAAGGTGATAAACAACAATGTGTGTTCTGTAATTTTGTTTGTGGTAAGATGAAGGATGAAAGTTTTCTTCCAGGCTTAGTGTTTAGTGAGGAGGCAACATTCCATCTAAATGGAAAGGTAAACCATCATAATGTGAGAATATGGAGTACGGAACAACCACATGAAGTTGTACAACACGAGTGGGCTCTCCAAAATTTAATGTGTTTTGTGCAGTTTCACGGGAAAAGGTGTATGGTCAATTTTTCTCTGCCGAGAGGACTGTTAAGAGAAGCACATATCTCGATATGCTTCAGAACTTTCTTTTCTCACAGTTGGAGACTGAATCGAACGACTTCATTTACCAACAGGATGGGGCACCGCCACACTGTCTTCTGGAAGCGCGAGAATTTTTAGATAAAAGGATTACTGAACGATGGATGGGTCGCACGGGACCAAATGATTCAGCCTTACATTACTGGCCTCCAAGGTCACGGACCTGACTCTATTTCTTTTTGGGGTTTATAAAAGACTGTTTATATGCCTTCCTTACCAACAACAATGATTGAACTGGGGCATCACGTAACAGCAGCTGTGGGAGCTGTAACTCAAGAAATGCTCGCTGCAGTGTGGGAACAATTTGAATACTGCATTGACAAACGCCGTGCATCTCAAGGGGGCATCTTGGACACCTATGACGAGATATGAAAAGAAAAAAACTTTTAGAGTTTCCCATTCATCAAAAAACTAAATTCATTATATACGTTTATACGTTTCAGAAATGAGCTAAATCGGATGATTCTTTTTGATACATCCTGTATTATGCAGCCTACTCACGGAAAGAAAGTCTTATACCTTCTGACTACAAGACTATCTATTCTTCAGTACCTGCGAAGAGACAGGGACAGCGAGCTTCATGCCATAGCAACAACGATAGTTACCAAAGACAAAGACTTTACAAGAAAGCTATGACATTATCTTTTCATGTCTGGGAAAAGCATCATCGTCACTTTCGACTATTAAAATCATCTATTTACATTGTCCACAATACTAGTTCACCGTTTAATCATTTTCAAGAGGAACACCGCTATAATGGCTGAAATTTACACTCCACAAATAAATAATTTCAACAGTCGAATACGACAGTAATGTTTTTTACAACTATCTAGCTGAGTATTTGTGTTTGCAGCAGTGACAATCACACCTCACATTCCGCTCAGAAGAAATGAGAACACTTGGTTAAAATTTGACGAGTGAGAAGAGTTATGGACAGACATAAAACACGACGTAAATCGCTCTGGGTAGAAACACTCGTACATGAAGAGTGAAATGAAATGATCGTATGGCATTGTTGGCCGGGAGGCACCATGCGGGGAAGTTCGACCGCCGTATTCCAAGTCCTTTTTAGTTGACGCCACTTCGGCGACTTGAGAGTCAGTGATGATGAAGAACACACAACACCCAGTCATCACGAGGCAGAGGAAATAGCTGACCCCGCCGGGAATCGAACCCGGGACCCCGTGCGCAGGAAGCGAGAACGCTACCGCAAGACCAAGAGCTGCGGACAGACATAAAGAGTAAAGTGATAAAAGGAAGCAAAATCCCGTCCTGATTTAATGGTTCCATTCATGGAATACTGAGGAAACAAAGATTTTGTCAGAATGAAACGAAAATAACAGAGAAAATATCAACCTGTGCATATGGACACATAAAGGTACGTGAAGTCGACTACTTATTTCACTCTCAGTTCTTGGTTCCAGATTTTTCTGAATACGACAGGAATTTCTGGTCGTATGAGGGGATCGAAAACTTACATTCAGTCAGACATGGATCAATAAAAACAGAGGATCGCAAACAAGAAGCAGAGTTCACGCATCAGGATCCAAATACTGTACCACCGTCTGCTAGCAGCACAGTCTTACAAATGGGTCATGTTCAAATAAAACACCTCAGGCGTTGAAAATCAATTGAAAAACGAAAAAGGCGCCATGCCCTTACAGAATTCCCCTTAACATAGACTTCACATTTAGTACGCTGTCTGGTTTATATTTTTTCGGAAACCTTCGCACTGGAAAAAGTCAAGGGGGATTGAAAAAGAGTGCAGATTCCTTTTGTTCAAAATGGTTCAAATGGCTCTAAGCACTATGGGACTTAACATCTGAGGTCATTAGTCCCCTAGACTTAGAACTACTTAAACCTCACTAACATAAGGACATCACACACATCCATGCCCGAGGCAGGATTCGAACCTGCGACCGCAGCAGCAGCCCGGTTCCGGACTGAAGCGCCTAGAACGGCTCGTCCACAGCGGCCGACATTACTTTTGTTTATGAGAAGGTAAGAAAGAGCGGATTTACGAATTAAAGACCGATATCAACAAATCCAAGATTATAGAGCACATCCTAAGCTTAACCATTATGACATTCTGGAGCGAAAAAAGGATTATTCAGTGAAAAAATCGTGTAAAACACAGATCACTTATTTACACACTCGGTATACTGCGAACAGTAGATACAGATGAACAAGTAGATTCTGTGTCACTGAATTTCTGAAAGGCATTCCGCATTGTGTAACATTGTCGACTGATTACCGCCGGCCGCCGGTCGCAGGTTCGAATCCTGCCTCGGACATGGATGTGTGTGATGTCCTTAGGTTAGTTAGGTTTAAGTAGTTCTAAGTTCTAGGGGACTGATGACCATAGATGTTAAGTCCCATAGTGCTCAGAGCCATTTGAACCATTTTTTTCGACTGATTACCACGAAATGAATGCGCAGAGTCTCTTCAGATACTTGTGACTGTCCTACAAAATTTATGAGTGATGGAAAACAGAATGCTGGACTGGACGACTAATGGTCAGCAAAGACGAAGGTACATCGGACATTCCCCAAGAATGATAGGATCGATAATCCTCTCACTATACATAAAAAGATTATGACATGGAGTCAGAAGCACTGTCAGATTGTTAGTATACAATGCTGTTGGCTACAGGTAAACATGGGATTGTGATGTAAGAAAATGAAAAGTGACGGCAGGATGGCTGCGAAGGAACGTAAAAGATATAGACAAAACGCGTGGACAAACACTCATCTCCTCCTTAATTTCCTGCAGAGTCATCATTATCCTTCAAACGCATTTCGTACCGGAAAAAATGGTCTATGGACCTACTGCATAGAACTGCCCCGCGTGGGATACCATGAATGAAGAGAATTTCACTGCATTGTCTGTTCCTGAAGGTATGTCTCAGTTTTTAAAGTGTTGAAATTACACTTACATTTCTCAAAGTTCCCAACCCCATGATACCAACGTGAACATATCCTCAGAACAGGGTGGTCCTGATATTAAGCGTAGAGTTTGTTCGTTTGAACATTCTCGTATCGAGTGACTTTGAATGTCACCAATGCATCATTAAATGCTTGAAATCTACACTGACGTACAGAGGCGTATGTTTCACCACTATTCACATTGCGAGTACATAAAAAATTCGTCTCTCATCCACACTATTTCAGAAACGCAAATGGAGGTACATTAAATGCACTCGAAGTTGCGAACACGAACAGCCATCAGCCGCACAAGGGAATGAAGACAACGAAAAACTGTGTCGGACCGGGACTTCAGCCAGGATTTACGGCTTTACGCGAGCTGTCACCTTAAGCGCTTTGGCTATCCATGCATGACCCACGACTAGACCCAAACTTCCATATGTTGTCGTTCCTGCTTCTGAGCTTGTATACACATTATGTAATTCTCTTACAGGGAAACATATTTTAATTGAAAATCGCTGCGTGGTGTCGGTGTATGTATACGATATTGATATGCATGGAACATTGCACCGTTCATATTAACAACACAGGCACTGCAGTATTGTAAATGAGGTGTTTTGTCAACATATTTCAACGCTTTGGTTTGCAGTTAACCCAGCATTTGTTTGTTCGTCGGTAACATTCGTTCCAATGTTGTCAGAAACCAAATGTTTAACTTCACCACCTCGCTGCTAATCAACTTCTTATGGATAACCCCCTGATTAATAGCGAGGCGGCGAAGTTACAATTTGAGCACCCTACCCGTTTCTGTTTCTTTCTTGTTTCCGGGGTCATTAGCCTGCTGACCAGTTGGATGCGGTCCACCACACCTGTGCCAATGTCTTCACCTTACAGTGACAACTACATTCAGTCTCCTCCACTGTTTGTTGTCTAGCTCTGTCTTCCTTTATAATTTTTCCTCTGTCTGGCTCCATCTGCTATCACAGAAGTTGTTCACTGGTATGATAACACATGTCCCGTCATCCTGCCCTTTTTCCTAGTTCCGTTTTCCATACATTTCTTTCTTCTACGGAGAGCCCCCTGATTTCGTACATTATTTTTCTTTTTTTGTTTCTTTTTTTACTTTCTCAGATGGAGAATAGCGGGCTGTTCGAGAGGTTCCTAAGTCTCTTTTCAGTTATGGGTGATACATTTCTTTTGTTTTATTACAATATCAGTATCAAATTACATTTATTTTCTAAGTTCACACTCTTAATTCTTTTCTTTTGAATCAGTCAGTTAGCTTAAATACTAATTTCTTATCTTACATACCAATTTAAAGATATGACACTGTTTTGCTGTACTTGTTTGGTTTATGCTATTTTCGTTGGTTGGTTGTTTCGGGGAAGGAGACCAGACAGCGAGGTCATCGGTCTCATCGGATTAGGGAAGGACGGGGAAGGAAGTCGGCCGTGCCCTTTGAAAGGAACCATCCCGGCATTTGCCTGGAGCGATTTAGGGAAATCACGGAAAACCTAAATCAGGATGGCCGGACGCGGGATTGAACCGTCGTCCTCCCGAATGCGAGTCCAGTGTCTAACCACTGCGCCACCTCGCTCGGTGCTATTTTCGTTATCAATATGTACTTCATAACTATTATATAAAGTATAAGCTGGTAACACGATTTTTACTATTGTTAAGGTAATTTTGTTTGCAGTTACCATAGTTTAAATTCTAGGTTCAAATGGCTCTGAACACTATGGGACTTAACATCTGAGGTCATCAGTCCCCTAGAACTTAGAACTACTTAAACCTAACTAACCTAAGGACATCACACACATCCATGCCCGAGGCAGGATTCGAACCTGTGACCGTATCGGTCGCGTGTTCCAGACTGAAGCGCCTAGAACCGCTCGGTCACACAGGCCGGCTAAATTCTAGGTATGTTGTACCTGTGGCTTTTCTGTTACATTATTTCATCAAGGTGCCGGAGTATAAGCATGGACAAGGCCAGATCTGGAATGATTTTTGTGGTATTTCGGGTGACTGTTCAGGCTATTTTTGACGTTGTTGCTAGTATGGGGCAAGTCGTGATCATGTCCTCCATATTCAGACTACTTCGGCGGTCGTGGTCACCATATATCTCGGCGTTGACTTATCTCCGTCCAACCAGACCTCGGAAGGCCCAACGGTATCAACCGACAACCGTGTCATCCTTAGCCCATTGGTGTGTGTGTGAAATCTTATGTGACTTAAGTACTAAGGTTACACACTACTTAGCCTAAATTATCCTAAGGACAAACACTTGCATTTACATCTTTACACCTATGCCCGAAGGAGGACTCGAACGTCCGCCGGGACCAGCCGCACAGTCCATCATTGCAGCGCCTTAGGCCGCTCGGCTCCCCCCTAGGTGTCGCTGGATGCGGATGAGAAGGGGCATGTGGTCAGCACACCACTCTTCCGGGCGTTGTCAGTTTCATGACCGGAGCCACTACTTCTCAGTCAAGTAGCTCTGCAGTTGGTCTCACAAGCGCTGACCAAACTCCGCTTGCCAACAGCGCTCGGCAGCCCCGACGGTTACCCATGCAAGTGCTAGCCAACCGCGACAGCGCTTAATATCGGCAATGCGATGGTAACCGGTGTTACCACTGCGACAAGGCCGTTGGCTCTTGTCTTAATAATGCTTCATGAGCTGTATTTACATCTTTGCTAGTCGCTTGGTCAATTTTTGATTGGCACGTAATAATTTTCTACTATGTCATCTTATTACATAGATTACAAAATTGCTTCTGATGCCTTCGCTGGATTAGTTAAACTTAAGACTGTAAGTTGATGCCTGAAGTGGTTTACTTGGTTTCATCGCAGCTCAGTGATACTGGTAGTGATTACTCGTATAAACTGAGGAATCACGCATTTTCTGCCATTATCAGTGTGCAATGTAGGATGTGATTAGTACAATACTGCTTCGGATACAGTGACTACAGGGTACTCTCAACCCTTGTAGGTCATATGGTCCTCTACCACCTGACTGACCTCCACGCCCCATCTCGCAGTGACTTCTGAGTCGCGTATCACATTGAAAGCCAGCTTAGAGCTGGTGGCACCTCTCTGGACTCTTCACAGCACACGATGTCACAACATGAACAGTACAAAGATTTTTCAATCTCATCATCAGATATTATGCGCATGAGTATTCACGCCAGTATGTAGAATGTATGAGACTGCAGAAAAACGGACGTCAACTACGCAGTCCCGAAGATAACACATGCAGAAAACTCTGAGACCTAGCACACAATCAGCTGAACAGATCACAATACAAGTTTCTTACAACAGTAATAAACAGAGGAATAGAAAATGAAACTACGTATCTGTTATATGACGACTAGTCTGGTTATAGAAAAGGTAAAGGCACCAGAAGCAGTTTTGACGTTGCACTTGGTAATGTTGCAAGACGTTAGAAAAATCAGGGTGGTTTCTTATAATATGACGACGCGGAATAGGCGTTCGATAATGCAAAATGGTACGAAACTTCCGAAATTTTCAAACAGATAGCTATAAGCTGCAGGAAAAAATGGATATATACACTTTATGATCAAAAGAATCCGAACACCGCTTGACCCCAGTATTACCAATTCATTTTTCATAAAGCGTGTTACGGTGAGGATGGGGGTACGTTGTGCCCACCCTGAAAAAAATAAAAAAATATTCGCTAATTGTTGTTGAATTATATTAACAATATACATTTTAATAAGGTAATGATGAGTAATCAGAGTCCAGAACTGGAAAATACCTTTTAACACACTCTTTGTAATAACAACACGCTTTCAATAACGTCTGTTACCAACTTTATAGCCACAACAAAAAAATGCAAAAAACTGTCTTTTATCCTCAACATACTTCTTAAATAAATATTGATGTTAACTCATGCCCTGATCCTGGAAGTAGTAAATACGACATTCACTGGGGAAAGTGGTATCTACTACTGAGATTTAAAATTTTGGGGTAAGATTAACTGAAAAATTTGAAACATATATGGAATCTGGGAGAAAAATTCATTAAAAACAATAAACATTATTTTCAAAATTTTAAAATAAAAAGAAATGACTAGATTACAATATTTTTAAAAGGAAGTCATAAAATAACTGCCCCTTGGTATTGCGAGGGTTAATAGACATTAACATGTGTGTCCACCCTTCGCTATTATGACGACTTGAACTCTGCTGAGGACACCTCCAGTGAAGTAAAACTGTCTGAGAGTCTATGGAGGAATGGCAGTCCATTCTTCCCGAAGAGCCGAAATCATAGGAGATAGTGAAGTTGGAACCTGTGGTCTGCTAAAAGTTATCTGCCGTGCTCTCTAAGGCAAAAAATTAGGAAAGTAAAATGAAACTAAAAAATTATTTGAATGGGAAGGAATTCAGTAGATCTGATGCAAATGTACAGACAAACCAATTATAATAGTTTCACAAAACCTAGATGACTTATTCAAGAAAATCGAACAATTGGATAACCCGTTAGTCTATGCCTGGACTTTCTGCAAGCAGTTATTCGATTTGGCATTGATTCATAGAGTTGTTGAATGTCCTGCTGAGTGATATCGTGCCAAATTCTGTTAAACTGGCGCGTTAGATAGTCAGAATCCCAAGATGGTTGGAGGGCTCTGCCCATAATGATCCAAAAGCTCTCAATTTGAGAGAGATACGGCGCCCTCGCCAGCCAAGATATCGCTTGGCAAAATCGAAGACAAGCGGTACAAACTATACCCTTGCGCGGGTGGCCATTGTCTTGCTGAAATGTAATCCAAAGATGACTCGTCCTGCTGCTGTCCTGTAAGGGTGCTGTGAATGACAACCAAAGGGGCCCTGCTATGAAAAGAAGTGGCACCCCAGTTCAGCACTCCTGGTTGTGAGGCCATATGGCGGTGACAGAAAGAATGGTATCCCCTCCCCCCCCCCCCCACCCCCAAACCCCATCCCCAATCATCTCCAACATGTCTTCGGCCTGGAAACTTTGTGAATGGAGTAGAACTGTCTTCAGTGATGTGTCCCACTTCGAACACAGCTCTGATAACCAGTGGGAACCGGTCTGGAGGCACAATGCACAAAGGTGGGATTAATACAGCCATACAGCCCGCCGAACAGGAAAGAGGTAGAAATAAAGCCTCGTTGGAACCAGGTAAACGGGGATAGATTCCGTTTTATCAAGGCTTCGTATACTGCACCTGGCATTCTGTGTGAGCAGCATGAACCACAGGCTAACATTTACTCCCCCCCACGATTAGGACTACGGTCTAGGTATATCAGTAGTTATAATGATGCTGAAAGACATTTCACTGAACCAGCTCATTATTAAAACATACACTACATCTACATCTACATCTACATCCATACTCCGCAAGCCACCTGACGGTGTGTGGCGGAGGGTACCTTGAGTACCTCTATCGGTTCTCCCTTCTATTCCAGTCTCGTATTGTTCGTGGGAAGAAGGATTGTCGGTATGCCTCTGTGTGGGCTCTAATCTCTCTGATTTTATCCTCATGGTCTCTTCGCGAGATATACGTAGGAGGGAGCAATATACTGCTTGACTCTTCGGTGAAGGTATGTTCTCGAAACTTTGACAAAAGCCCGTACCGAGCTACTGAGCGTCTCTCCTGCAGAGTCTTCCACTGGAGTTTATCTATCATCTCCGTAACGCTTTCGCGATTACTAAATGATCCTGTCACGAAGCGCGCTGCTCTCCGTTGGATCTTCTCTATATCTTCTATCAACCCTATCTGGTACGGATCCCACACTGTTGAGCAGTATTCAAGCAGTGGGCGAACAAGCGTACTGTAACCTACTTCCTTTGTTTTCGGATTGCATTTCCTTAGGATTCTTCCAATGAATCTCAGTCTGGCATCTGCTTTACCGACGATCAACATTATATGACCATTCCATTTTAAATCACTCCTAATGCGTACTCCCAGATAATTTATGGTATTAACTGCTTCCAGTTGCTGACCTGCTATTTTGTAGCTAAATGATAAAGAATCTATCTTTCTGTGTAATCGTAGCACATTACACTTGTCTACATTGAGATTCAATTGCCATTCCCTGCACCATGCGTCAATTCGCTGCAGATCCTCCTGCATTTCAGTACAATTTTCCATTGTTACAACCTCTCGATACACCACAGCATCATCTCCAAAAAGCCTCAGTGAACTTCCAATGTCATCCACAAGGTCATTTATGTATATTGTGAATAGCAACGGTCCTATGACACTCCCCTGCGGCACACCTGAAATCACTCTTACTTCGGAAGACTTCTCTCCATTGAGAATGACATGCTGCGTCCTGTTATTTAGGAACTCCTCAATTCAATCACACAATTGGTCTGATAGTCCATATGCTCTTACTTTGTTCATTAAACGACTGTGGGGAACTGTATCGAACGCCAACTACTGGCCATTGAAATTGATACACCAAGAAGAATGCAAATGACAAACGGGTATTCATTGGACAAATGTATTATACTAGAACTGACATGTGATTACATTTTCACGCAGTTTGGGCGTATAGGTTCTGAGAAATCAGTACCCAGAACAACCACCTCTGGCCATAATAACGGCCTTGATACGCCTGGGCATTGCGTCAGAGCTTGGATGGCGTGTACAGGTACAGCTGCCCATGCAGCAACACGATACCACACTTCACCAAGAGAAGTGACTGGCGTATTGTGACGAACCAGTTGCTCGGCCACCAATGACCAGACGTTTCCAATTAGTGAGAGATCTGGAGAATGTGCTGGCCAGGGCAACAGTCGAACATTTTCTGTATACAGAAAGGCCCGTACAGGACTTGAAACATGCGGTCGTGCATTATGCTGCTGAAATGTAGGGTTTCGCAAGGATCGAACAAAGGGTAGAGCCACGGGTCGTAACACATCTGAAATGTAACGTCCACTGTTCAAAGTACCGTCAATGTGAACAAGAGGTGACCGAGACCAATGGCACTCCATACCATCACGCCGGGTGATACGCCAGTATGGTGATGACGAATACACGCTTCCAATGTGCGTTCACCGCGATGTCGCCAAACACGGATGCGACCATCATGATGCTGTAAACAGAACCTGGATTCATCCGAAAAAATGACGTTTTGCTATTCGTGCACCCAAGTTCGTCGTTGAGTACACCATCGCAGGCGCTCCTGTCTGCGATGCAGCGTCAAGGATAAACGCAGCCACGCTCTCCGAGCTGATAGCCCATGCTGCTGCAAACGTCGTCGAACTGTTCGTGCAGATGTTTGTTGTCTCGCAAACGTCGCCATCTGTTGACTCAGGGATCGAGACGTGCTGCACGATCCGTTACAGCCATGCAGATAAGATGCCTGTCATCTCGACTGCTAGTGATACGAGGCCGTTGGGATCCAGCACTACGTTCCGTATTACTCTCCCGAACCCACCGATTCCATATTATGCAGACAGTGATTGGATCTCGACCAACGCGAGCAGGGCAATGTCGTGATACGATAAACCGCAGTCGCGTTAGGCTACAATCCGACCTTTATCAAAGTCGAAAACGTGATGGTACGCATTTCTCCTCCTTACACGAGGCATCACAACAACGTTTCAGCAGGCAACGCCGGACAACTGCTGTTTGTGTATGTCAGCAAGTTGTAGGTGTCGCCACCGGCGCCAGTCTTGTGTGAATGCTCTGAAAAGCTAATCATTTGCATATCACAACATCTTCTTCCTGTCTGTTAAATTTCGCGTCTGTAGCACGTCATCTTCGTGGTGTAGCAATTGTAGTGGCCATTAGCGTAATTCAATCCCTTTACTGGAACCGCCTAATCTATTATTTGTGTTAGAAAGCCTCACCTTCCATCCTCCAGTATATTACCGCTGTATTGTCATAAGTCCGCAGCTCGTGGTCGTGCAGTAGCGTTCTCGCTTCCCACGCCCGGGTTCGCGGGTTCGATTCGCGGCGGGGTCAGGGATTTTCTCTGCCTCGTGATGACTGGGTGTTGTGTGATGTCCTTAGGTTAGTTAGGTTTAAGTAGTTCTAAGTTCTAGGGGACTGATGACCATAGATGTTAAGTACCATGGCGCTCAGAGCCATTTTCTTTTGTATTGTCGTAAGGTTTCTGTTTATCAGTCCATCTGAATTCTATATTAAACCCTGTTCTTGAGAGAGAATCCGGGGCTATTTGTTCACATTGTCAATTCTCAGAGCGATCTAGGATGTGGTCATTAAACTGGGCGATAATCACCGCGACAATTGTCTTGGCTGATTTTCCCTGTTGCAGTTGGCAACATTGTCTTGAACGAGTGGTTTTATGCTTACTGGTATCATTATTTCGTACCGCTGTACAAATGGTAACATTAAAGATATGGGCTACAGAAGAATTGCTAAGATTAAGCCGTCTCAGAAAGGAAAAGTGCGCCGGCCGCAGTGGCCGAGTGGTTCTAGGCGCTACGGTTTGGAACCGCACGACCGCTACGGTCGCAAGTTCGAATCCTGCCTCGGGCCTGGATCTGTGTGATGCCCTTAGGTTAGTTAGGTTTAAGTAGTTCTAAGTTCTAGGGGACTGATGACCTCAGCAGCTAAGTCCCATAGTGCTCAGAGCCATTTGAACCATTTGAACCAAAGGAAAAGAGCATTTCACAGAAAGGAATACGTAAATACCTATCTAAAACGTTAAAAAGCGGAAAGAACGAATTTCCTGGAACTTATCCTTAAGCATTGTTTTCTTTTGATGTAACAGGAGGTAGCAGCAGGGGAAGGAAGGAAGACAGCTAATGAGAAATTAAGTACAGTTTCATTTTAGCAATAATTCTGGAAGAGACTGACCATCTTGAAGTAACAATTTCTCCTTGTTCTGAAGGATCTAGCTAGCTGTTTTTCCCTATTTGTCACTGTAACCACACTTGAACTGCTATCAAATCATAGCTTGGGAGCCACATTCCTAGATCCAAAAAAGACGACGTTCCAAATGGTCTGCCCTCCTGTGGAACGTTAAGTGCTGTGCTATGTGCTGATACTTGTTTTCACCCATTCCTATCCTTTCATAGCCACGCCAAGGTAGATATTACATAGTATAAGTATTAAGTTGTGTTCGTTATACATTAACATCTATGTCTATTCAGGTTGTGATAGCTCACTTCAAGATGATCCAAGTAACATTACGAAAATCTATTGCGAATTTTTTGCCCTAAGGTAGAGTCATCTGCAATGCAGCAAGACGTACTTGGATTATCTGTTCAGAAACGATAATTTTAGGAGAAAATTCCTTTTCTGGATCACACAAACAGCTAGCCACAGTCTTCCCTGCAAATGAAATCTATTTTACAGGGCTACTATATGTCATCACCTTTAATGTCCTCTTGGCCAAATTTCAGTAATCAGAATTCAATTCAGCACCATATTTCCCAGCTAGATTCGTCTAGCACAAGATTTTTAGTTCTCTATTGATACCAGTAATAATAGTCAACAATCTGCGCTATCCTCCATTTATACGACTAATCATAATTTTCAACATTGAATTGAGAGATGAAACTTCGTGCCCAGTTAGAAAACGAGTATATTACGTAGAATAAGATAGTGCACTTGGTTGCCATAGATGACCTCTGACAATTCGAATTTGAAGAGATTTATAGTGATTGTTTGTTGACCTATTGTTGGAGACCTAACTCATTTGATCACGGCTTCGATACTTGAACAGGTCTAGTCCACAAGGATTGCTTAAGTTCACTGCACGGATCATTGAAAATTTATGTGACCGTTGCACAAGAGACGTAAGGCATAAGGGGCTCTGAAGGACATTAGTCTACCGCTAGACTTTCTATCAACAGGCAGTAGCGACATCATCTACCGACGCAAACTATTCTTTCCTCAGCAGACGTGACCACTAGATACTTGTACTTCCGATGTGCATTCTAATTAGTGTCAGCACATAAATATTGCAGATTAAGACTGGTTTGCGACGAAACATTCGGTAATTAAGTAGTGTCTGTTTGCTTACGATAGTTCAGTATGCTATAAGCTTAATGTCACTCTGAGCAATAAGAGGGTAAAAAACTGTACGTTCACACAAAGAGAGGCCTTATCACAGGCACTCTTCAATTTAGCGCTAGAGAAGTCTGGTAGGACATTAATCAATAGATAATTAACGGTAATACAAGTATGCATTGATATGCTTTATAAAGAGAAGTTTTTCCTCATACGTGAAATTAAAGTTAACAGAACTGCAAAAGCTAGTGACAACAGAAAAGCAGCAGTAAAAACCGCCTTATATGTCAATGAGGGGAAAACATAACACGTGGTAATCATTGTCGTTCATAGTGCGATGACACATCCAGTAGTCAACAAGATGAAATCAGACGGAACAGACAACACTAAATACCTGGGAGACTTCTGTATTGATTTCAGTTACCCCATATGACCATCTAATGCTTTATTCCTGTAAAAGCCGACAATTTCTAAATGTACCTCTTATACATTTAATAACGATGAGAATATTATTCATTACTCTGAGGTGGCTAAGTCACGGGACATCGATATGCATATATTCATATGACGGTATTATCACGTACACAAGGTATAAAAGGGCAGTGCGCTGGCGGAGCATTCAAATGTTCAATGTGTGTGGAATCTTATGAGACTTAACTGCTAAGGTCATCAGTCCCTAAGCTTACACACTACATAACCTAAATTATCCTAAGGACAAACACACACACCCATGCCCGAGGGAGGACTCGAACCTCCGCCGGGACCGGCCGCAGAGTCCATGACTGCAGCGCCCTAGACCGCTCGGCTAATCCCGCGCGGCGGCGGAGCATTCATTTATACTCAGAGGATTCATGTGAAAAGGTTTCCGATGTGATTATGGGCGCACGACGGAACTACCAGACTTTGAACGCGGGTAGGTAGTTGGACCTACACACGTGGGACGTTCCATTTCGGAAATCGTTACGGAATAGAATATTCCGAGTGCCACAGAGTCAAGAGTATGTCGAGATTAACAAATTTCAGGCCGTACCTCTCGCCATGGACAACGCAGAAGTCAATACCTTCACTTAACGACCAAGAGCAGCGGCGTTTACTAGAGTCGTCTGCGCTAACATACAAGTAAAACTGCCACAAATAACCGCAGAAATCAGTGTGGGGCATACGACGAAAGTATCCGTTGGGACAGTGTGATGAAATCTGGCGTTAACGGACTATGGCAACTGACGACCCACGCGAGTGTCACCAGCAGCGTCTATCCAGGATTCGTGACTATCTCGGTTGCACCCTAAATGACTAGAAACTGTTGCCTAGTTAGATAATTCCCAATTTCAGCTGGTATGAGCTCATCGCAGAGTTCGAACGTGCCGCAGACCCCACCAAGCCATGGACCCACTTCGTCAACAAGGCTCCATAATGGTTTGAGCTGTGGTTGAATGGAATGGTCCGGGTTGTCTGGTCCAGCTGAAGCGATCATTGGCAGGAAATTATTATGTTCGTCTACCTGGAGACAATTTGCACCCATGCATGGACTTCATGTTCCCAAACGACAATGGAATTCTTATGGACGACAGTGCGCCGTGTCACCAGGTCACAGTTGTTCGCGATGGGTTCGAAGAACATTCTGGACAATTGGAGCAAATGTTTTGGTCACCCATCGAACAATTATGGGACATAATCGAGAGTTCAGTTCGTGCACAAAACCTTGCACCAGCAAAAGTTTCGCAATTATGGACGGCCGTAGAGGCAGCATGGCTCATTATTTCTCCAGAAGACTCCCAACGACTTGTTGATTCCACGCCATATCGAGTTACTGCACTACGCCTGGTAAAAGGAGGTCCGATACGTTAGTAGGAGTTATCCCATGACTGTTATAACTTCAAAGTACAACATGTGTTTTGTTATTGGTGCTAACAGACATCTCACGTTGACCACCCACACATGGTGTCTTCGGGGTTTGGGTGTTTATACTGCCCAAAGCAGATTTTCTCAGAAAAAAAAATTAATTGGTACATGGACTGACCTGTTGTCAATGTCTAACATTTACAACTTATAACTGTAAGAAATTATAACAAACTTTTAAAGCATGCCTTAAACTAAGCAAATAACTAAACTAACCAAATAATTCAAAAAAGTAAGGAGCAGAAGCTGGAGTTACATGATAGCAATATTGTAATGTCGATTTGGAACCTACTGTAGACTACTAGGTTCATATGCAAGGTACCTCTGCCAAACATACTTATGTCTAGAAGAGGTACCTTGCAAATGAAGGGCTTATTTCAATAGTGGTATAAGTCCCCATTTTTGTTCATTCTGATATACAGAGTCCTAAAGTTAAATGAGCGCTGAAACATCTGCTAACTTTAGGACTCTGTATCTCAGAATGAACAAAAATGGACTTATACCACTATTGAAACAAGACCTTCATATGAACCTGGTAGTTTACAGTAGGTTCCAAATTGCCACATCACAATATCGCTATCACGTAACTCCTGCTTCCGCTCCTTACTTTTGCTATCTGTTGCCAGGCTCCTTCCTTTCAGGAACCACATTTCCGCATAAAGAGTTGGTTTGAACAGTGGTAGAGGAGGTCCTACTAGCCTGATGAACATCAGGTTGACAACAGTCCTCAGGTGCAGTAACGCCTTTAAAAGGGTTAAAACAAGATTCGTCCGTGAGAATTTCCTCTCACATTCACTGGTGGATATTGGTATGAGGCCGCCCGGAGTGGCCGAGCGGTTCTAGGCGCTACTATCTGGATCCGCGCGATCGCTACGGTCGCAGGTTCGAATGCTGCCTCGGGCATGGATGTGTGTGACGTCCTTAGGTTAGTTAGGTTTAAGTAGTTCTAAGTCCTAGGGGACTGATGACCTCAGATGTTAAGTCCCATAGTGCTCAGAGCCATTTGAAGCATTGGTATGGAACTTACCAGAGGCTGTAGAGAAGTTGGACATTCATTTTCTTCGAACAACTCTCGAAAACGTCTGATTTCTATTCTTTCAGGAAATCTTTCTTTGACGTTACGTTTTTTAACTTTTTTTCCTCCCAAAAAGTTACAGCTGGACTGTCAGGCCAGTAAGATGAACCCGCCCGGCTAGCTGCGCGGTCGAACACTCTGCTTCCCGAGTGGGAAGGAGTGCCGGTCTTCGGCACGAATCCGCCCGGCGGATTAGTGTCGAGGTCTGGTGTGCTGGCCAGCCTGTGGATGGTTTTTAAGGTGGTTTTCCATCTACCTCGGTGAATGCGGGTTGGTTCCCCTTATTCCGCCTCAGTTACACTATGTCGGTGATTGCTGCGCAAACAACCACGGAAACATTTGGGATTACACTCGTCTGATATGAGACGTTCCTGGGAGGGGGGGGGGTCGATTGGGAGCCAAACCACACAATACCCTGTGTTCGGTGTGGGGTGGCGGTGGGGTAGGTGGACTACTGTGGCCTGTTGTAGGGTTGTGATCTACGGTGGGCTACGGCAGGACGAAGCCTCTCTCGTCTTTTCTCGGTCCCCACTTCAATACACAATGCACATACAGAAGATGAATCCTGTACGTTTTGTAAGTTCTCATATGTTTTCTGCTACTGCATGTAATTCATCTTTACCGCACTGGGACAAAGGCGAATAAGCGCACTGCAAGAGTAGTGAGTAAGATCCTTGACTTTTTGTTTACTTTTGTCTGTGGCTGACTTGCTTGTCAGTCATTTGTGCAGTGCTGGGGCATTTCTTACATGAGGCGTAGTAGCGAGCTGTTGAATTTTTCGGAGAATGAGATCTGTGGTCGGTGAATCTGGGAGATTCTATCTGTACTACTTTATTATGGAGTTGAAAACTCATTTATAATATTTCCTCATCCTTTATATTGATGGAGAAGATCTTGGAGGAATTTTAAAGGTAATGAAGGTGTGGTGTTACCGTCAGACACCACACTTGCTAGGTGGTAGCTTTTAAATCGGCCGCGGTCCATTAGTATACGTCGGACCCGCGTGTCGCCACTATCAGTGATTGCTGACCGAGCGCCGCCACACGGCAGATCTAGAGAGACTTCCTAGGACTCGCCCCAGTTGTACAGCCGACGTTGATAGCCATGGTTCACTGAGAATTACGCTCTCATTTGCCGAGACGATAGTTAGCATAGCCTTCAGCTACGTCAATTGCTACGACCTAGCAAGGCGCCATTTATCTTTTGCTGGTTCTCTTATAAAGCCTGTACCGTCAGACCTATGTTCTCCAATTATGGAATAAAGTTAAGTAATCTACCAGTTACCTCCTGTTTGCTAATCTTATTTCTCTGACCTGTTCCAGACCTCACGACCGTTTGCGTGAGCTTTAACAGCGTGCATTTCGGCCTCCTCAAGAAACACGGTGTTGGCACTTATGTCAACACCTCAGAAGGCATGTGCAATAATGAAATATTTATCAGAAATATTAACTGAGGGAAATCTTTGCCTGTCAGACAATTAATAATTTTTATATATGACTTGGTTGAAATGTTTGTAGTTTATTTGTAATATGAGAATTTTGTAATTGTTAGAGACTTCTTAGGTCGTGCAATCTTTTTGTCAATAATGAAAGTTTGATTCCTCAAAAACGATTTTATTTAAACCCACCTCCATGATGCATATTAAAATTGTGAAGATTTTGTCCTGTGTGCACTGCATCTTACCCTAATTCCCCCAGAACTATTTTATTCAGAGTACAGCTCACGTCCATGATTCATAGTAAAGTTGTGAAGATTTTGTTGTGTGTGCGTTGCACCTTACCCGACAAGAAGTCACAGATAGTTTCTGGAACAAAAAAATTGAGTAGATTATTTATCTTTAGCTTCAGCATCTGCTGATTTGTATTTTCTTTTGAGGACATGAGTACTCCAGACTTAAAAAACCACATGCTCAGCAATGCGTAAGTCACTCTTATTTCAGGACATCTCACCTTGCATTCTTCAGCAAACAGTGTGTAGTTCGGGACTGTCAGGTGTAGTACTAGCAATCAGATTAATTTTCAGTGAACAGTATTAGTAATTTCAATAAGTTATTTTCTGCCGAGTAGGGTAGTAACTTATTTTTGTAGGTATTAGAAGTGAAACATTGCGCTCCACATTTCGCAACGTTCATAATGTACGTCGGTACTGATTGTTGGTTACATAGCTTTCGGTAAACACACAATTATTTTCCTTTGTCATTTCATTAGATTCATTTTCTTTGTTTCAAATTTTGCTTTTCATGAAGTTTAAAGTTTTATTTCATGGCACTGTTCACACGCGCAGCAGAGGACCAACCAACAGTCAGTTGTGCACAGAAATTGAACACGACGCCTAAAGTACACGTTACATGAGTACAAAGTTCTTGAAAACAATAATTTCAGTTTTCTCACATACAGACAATTTTTCTTATAGAGAGTTTACACATGTCGACCCTTTTCGCTTAGGATGGTCCCCTGGTTTTTCTGTGACAGCGTAGTTAGACTGTAACACAGGTTCTCGACAGCAAATCAGAGCAACACGTATATGTACTAACATTCATATTTTCGCTTTCAGCTACTGTAATTTTGTTGCTTTTTGTATGAAATTCTGAGGGACTTTGTTTTTGTCTTTCTTTCTTTTTTTTTACAAAAAAATATTAAATGTGAAGATCGTTGTTGCGTAGGCAGGCAATAGTGCAAACTGTGTAAAATATTTCTGTGTTACGTTTCGCAGTTATTTCTGTTGCATAAATGAATTTATTTATTTTGGTTATTTAACTACAAATATAAATTTTGTTTGGTAATTTTGTTTTTACATTTCAACATTATGACTAACAAAGTAGCATTTCGTTGTGCTACTAGATCGCTACCCACGTCACAGAGAAATGATTCAATTATTAATGAAAGAGAACAAGCGCAACAGTCAATGCACATAAAAGATTTTGAGATTTCAGAGCATGCAAATAACTTTCCAACACAGTTGACTGTTTTATTAAGAAATGCAATAGAACAGATATCCAACAGTGAACAAGAAATTTCAGAAAACAAATCGGTAGGCGAAAAGGCGACTCAGCTATGTGTAATTTTGCAACAATCCCCTATCGACAGAGTCGATTCGGCCTTTCCTTCTGTTTCTGTTAATAAAACAGTAAGCGAGCTAACTTCAGTTACTGACAATTCGCACTCAGTCGTTGCAAATGCAGTAAATATGAATCCGGAAACCAATAAACTAACTTTGTTAGAGTTACTAGTGAACATGAACAAAACACTAGGACAAAATGCAAGACAATTTCATAAAACAGACGAAACACTAGAACAACACACAAAGTCACTTACGAGGCTTAAGGCCAGGACATGCAGCCATGAAACTGCACAAAATAATTTAAAAGCTATTCAACAGAAACGCGGAGTAAATACTGGCACAAATCAGCGCATACGAGTCTAAACAGCGAAACAAATTCGTGCCATGACAAAGCAGAAGGCCTGTCTAAAGAAAACAATGTAATATCCTGTACCATTGCAATTCATGGAGATCAACGAACCGAATATCTTGTTATCCCTAACCGCAAAGTACAAAGAAACAGCTATCATTTCGAGTAACATAAACAGAAACTCAGATAACATTTTGCTAGTTTTTTTTCATATACAAAGAAACGTAAAGGTTTTAAACACCATACAGAGGATCGTGTATGAATAAGGGAACAACAGCTTACGCGGAGATAAAGAAAATGTAAGTGCGATGATTTTGGTCATTCTTATTTACATTTTGGCACTCGGTATTGTGTATATTCATAGCATTTAGGTGAATTTCACGAGGATACAGTATTCTCGCAGTCGAAACAGTAAACAGCCTTCGTGGTATTCCAAAAAAATGGCTCTGAGCACTATGGGACTTAACATCTGTGGTCATCAGTCCCCTAGAACTTAGAACTACTTAAACCTAACTAACCTAAGGACATCACACACATAAATGCCCGAAGCAGGATTCGAACCTGCGACCGTAGCGGTCACGCGGTTCCACACTGAAGCGCCTAGAACCGCACGGCCACACCGGCCGACCTCGTGGCATTCCAAAGAAGTTTTTTGGGTAAAGGAAGCTTATAGTTCATACGACAAGCATTTCCATAACAGTCAAATTCGGCGATTATTTTCTTGTACAAAAAGGGACTTACACACAAGACAACGAACAGTACGTGAGCTATAATACCGAGCATTTGAGCAAAAGAACTACAAACAGAAGTGACAATCTGAACTCTGAATTCCAGGCATTTTCCTAAGTTCAAATGTAGGTAGGGGATCCATTATACTTTTTTGGATACATCGATTGACGGACAATGCATCCCCGAGCTGGCTTTTAACTATTTTTCGGTTTCTTGGTGCGTTCTTCTTCTTCTGCTATCGTTTCTATTCGATAATTACGAGAAATTTTCTTCCAGCATCCTAACGTAAGTATGTTGAAATTAATTTTAGTGATTTGTGAGCTATGATTAAGAATGTGTCATACTGGCTACAAAGTACATTCCGATAGTGACTTATTGAAAATTTCGATTACACGCATTTTGTGACAGCAACAAAATGTGAATCGATTAAAAAAAATGTTAAAATGAAGAACTACGTTTTTGAACATTTGATAACGTTAGAAAAACATATAAAGAAAAACTAGTGGTATTTCACAGCAATTCGACCTCGGCACGTACGTTACAATGCGTGACAGGAATGAACTACTGAGCAGTGACTTGCAATTCCAGCAGTAAACGATGACATATCACAGAGAGTATACCGCTGCTACAACACTAAACTTCATTCACTTAAAGAATTATGTGAGACATTTTACTCATCGTACTAAGCACGACGTTAAACTGTCCACTTCCCACAAAAAGTAGGAATTATAGTTTCAGTAACCTTTTTTCTCAGTACTAAATTTTAGAAATGAAACATATGTTGACACATCATATAACTTTGAACACCATCATTTTTATGCACAGCAGTAGCAGTCATTAGTTATAAAAGGAAAGCTATAGTACCAGTTCTGTTGAGATATACAGATTACTGAGACTATAGTGTGTTGTCCAAATGGAAAATCAGTTTTGCAAAATAATAACAGTGGTATTTATGAATTAAATTCAAACGTCCCCTTAGAAAAATTAATGAATTACTGTGTTAATAAACCTCTTACATTATTTGATTTCCAAACAGCTGATCAGAACTGAACGTCCTCAGACATTTCGCTCTTTACCTATTCTGATCAATACTAAACTGACACACAATATTTTTAGCGCAACGCAATCTGACTTTCAATAATCCCTACAAAAGAATGGCCCTGACTAACATTAACCTATAACTTTCTCAAATCACTTACCTCACAATAATCTTCGTTACTCGAACTACTGAATTACAGCGAGCGCCACTACTGCCAGCTAAATAAAAGATTCTAACTACTGATAGGCATAGTTAGCAAATGAAAGATTTTGATAGAGAACAAAGAATGTATTTACATTACTGGTGTTCAAAAGTCATTCTTATGTTGTAAATTTATAATTGTATAGATACCAGTTCTTCAAATTATGTTACATTTCACTGCACACGTTTCTGTTGGTCATAGTATATGCACTACAGATGAGAAGTTGGGACTGTTAGTGTTTGCAAGTGTGTTGATAATTCAGCAAGGGACTGGTTAACAGCATTGCTGGTTCCAAGGACAATTCCAAAAACCTGATATATATATATATATATCAGTTCATGACATCCAGTCTTACAAATTTACTGCCTCTGTCCAGATCATCCGCTCTCAAAACTCCACCATCTCACTCCCCACATCCACCACTGCTGGCGGCTCACATCCAACTGCGCAACGCTACGCGCTGACAATAGCGAATATTACAACAATGTTAACCAGCCACAGACTGCGCACAGCACAGCCAGTGATTTTCATAAAGAGCGTTACGTGGCGTTACCAATAAAGAAACCTAAACAGCCTACTTACATAGCCCCCACGCTACCCACAAAAAATTTTAAAAATTGTTTTGGGCACTGGTCAATACATATTTGCTAAAATTTTTCATATTAACGCTAGCAAATATATCAAATACACAAACGTATCGATACAATGTTGGTCAAAAGCTAAAATTTTCTCACAGTCCATGAAGACAGTCCTGATCATTCATCATAGCATTAATTACAATTTTATGCACAAATTCTGAACAGTAAAAGAAAATGCACATGTAAGTAGTGGATTTCCACGCAGTCTTGAAGAAGTAGTGTTGTTCTTCCAACGGAAAGACAGTGCTGACTCTTGACATGCAGACAGGTAATGGGTCACAACAGAGCAAACCCACAGCAGAGTCAGTCGAAGTTTTGAAGAATATTGGCAGGTAGGTCATCACAGAGAAGACCCACTGTAGTCCTGGTAGAAATTACGATATTGGTGGGCCACCAGAGGTGCAGACCCACTGCAGTCCTTGTAGAGATAATGGTATTGGTGGGCCATCAAAGGTGCAGACCCACTGCAGTCCTTGTAGAGACGGCCAGCAGCCATATGTTGCGACTGTGCAGGTGCACAATCACCATCGAAGAGTCTTGCGGATAATATAGGAAGTCCATAAACCACCACTTGTGCACTCACAAGGTTTTTGGAATTGTCCTTGGAACCAGCAATGCTGTTAACCAGTCCCTTGCTGAATTATCAACACACTTGCAAACACTAACAGTCCCAACTTCTCATCTGTTGTGCATATACTATGACCAACAGAAACGTGTGCAGTGAAATGTAACATAATTTGAAGAACTGGTATCTATACAATTATAAATTTACAACATAAGAATACAGTTACAAAGGTACAAAATACATCATTAAAGAACATTACAATACAGATAACATTTGTAGTAATAGGGGTTTACAAAAGAATAGAAATAAACATATACATCAGTGTTACAGGAATTATGACATAAGTAAATACATAAAAGGTCTGAATAACTTTCGATACATCAACTTCACACGCGAGAATTAAAACAAAAAAGAATAAATAATGTCTAAACATCTTTACAAAGTAAATAACATATTATAAATGCATATGACGTTTGAGGATAACAGTATTCCTCATCATAGTGAATGTAGCTGAGTATTAGAAAAATTCTACAACATAAGTCTTAGCAGATAAACACATACAGACAGGAAGAACACAAATACACAGGGTAGTGGAATAACACAAAGGACAGGACAGGGTTTGTTTGCAGTGTGACATTTAGTACTGCAGTCCAACCCAAAACTTCATTTCATATATGTTTCCTCTTATTTCACCTTTTTTTATAGCTTGTCAATGCATTTCTTCCAATTCCTCACAACTCACTCTCTTATATAGTCTTCCCCCTTTTAAACTAACTTAAATCTACTGTGCTCAGATGCTAAACCAAGGGACGAGGCAATGCAACAGTACAGAACAATTTACACAAACAGCAATGACAAAAAAATGCAAATTGGCAAAGCAAGCCACAGTATATTGTGACATGCATGCAGATTTGCACCAAGTATTTTGCAGCTGCGCTTGCAATTAACTAGATATTATTTTCAGTGCTATGTTAATGTGTTTTCTTATTTTACTCTTCCAATTGTGCTTTTCTGTGTTATCGTGTGAAACATTGTGACGATTATGGCATGTGAAAAACGTAATACTAGGCTCAAAAGTAAACTGACAAATGACAGTGAAGACGATAGCAGTGTATCAGCACCACCGTGTAATGAATTAACTAATGAAACAATTAGTGAACAGGAAAGCATTATCGATCGATCGGTCGGCAACTGCTCGCCTCAGGAATCCGAAATGACAGGACACAACCTTGCAAATACTGTAGACTCAGGTTTTACGTCCTCACCGTTTTCTCAAATAAGTCAAGACACATTTTCTGCTCTTCGAAATGTGAATGTTGCCGTTGCAAATGCACTGCCGAAAAGCATAGAGGAACAGATTCCAGACACTAATACATTATTATTGCAATTAATGCAACAAATGAAACAAAATCTGAGACAAACACAGCAACAGTTAGGCACAATGGAACAACACCAGAGACAAACACAGCAACAGTTAGACGCAATGGAACAAAATCAAAAACAGTTACAGCAACAGCTTCAAAAGTTAGACACAACGCTTGAACAAACACGTGAAAGTTTAAGTGCTGAGTTACTTAAAATCGAATCGAAATGTCAAAAAGTCTGTAATGTCTTAAAAACACAAATTTGTGATCATTTCCAACCTATTTGTTCGCGTCATGAAAATGCATTACAGAATCACGAAGCAGCCATAAAAGAACAGCAAACTATTGTTCATGAAAATTACGACACCTTGCAATCTAAAATTGACTCAGTTGCATCTACCGATTCGGTTACGCAACTTGCAAAAACTCAGGAAAACTTAAAGGACACAGTAGATACGATTTCAACACAAATGGAGACTCTGAAACTTGGTTCAGAAAAACACACTGAGGAAATAAGTTCTCTATCGTAGAGAGTAGCCGATCTTTCGGATCAGTTCACCAACTTATCCATAAAAGTAGATGATGATATGAATGACACAAGGCCCGCAGCCTTCACTGACACAGAAGATACGAACAAATTAGAAAATTCAAACAAAATCAAAATCAAATCAATACACAGTACAAAAGAGAAATCCGGGAGGTACAAGATCAGTTGACACAGGTAATACAAGAATTCCATATTTCAGAGAAGACTCGCGCTCCAACACGGGAAGAGGGAATTAGAAATACGGAAAAGTCACAAAATAATAACACAGGGTATTTGGAAATTATGAAAGAAATTGGCAAGGTGCACTGAATTTTGAAATTGTACCGCTGAAACGAAGTAACAGTGACCAATATGCGACTCGCCGACATGATGATTTTGACTGTAAGTTGTTCATCACTACACGTAAATTCAAAACATTTAAGAATTCTGGCAACGACATTCATCCACAAGCATGGCTTCGTCAATTCTCTCATTGTTTTCCTCCCAACTGCTCATTGGAGCACAGGTTAGAATTTATGTGTGGCTACTTAGAGAATGAACCAGCTGTAAGAATGCGATCGGTCATCCATGACTGTCACAGTGAAGCAGAATTTTATCATGCCTTCCTCTCAGCATATTGGTCTCAAGCTGCACAAGACCGAGTAAAACGTAGCATCATAATGATGAAACATTTCGAACAATCGGAATTTTCTAGTCTTGTCAAATATTTCGAAGACATGTTACATAAGAATCAGTATCTTTCAAACCCATATAGCCCCTCAGAACTCATCCGCATTTGCTTAATCAAATTGCCTGAACATTTACGACATATTATTTTGGCAGGACGTTGCAAAGACGACATTGAAGCTTTTCAGGGACTCTTACAAGAATTGGAAATTTACACTGCCAATCGCGGAACGCAAAAACAGGAACACAACAATTACAGGTCACATCCGTCACAATTCCGCGATGAAAGAAATAACAACTGGACACAACAAGGCTATTCTTACGACGCAAATCGTGACCAAATAGACATCACCTGTATGACAACTGTTGGCAGAATAATAGTTACAGAGAAAGATCGCATTTACGCTGTAATGAATATTGCAGAGATAACCATAGAAACAGACAATATGGGAACCAAAACAATTATTGTCAAGGGAGACAGAATAACTTCAGACGCAACAGTTCAGCGCGCAGTTACGACTCATGGAGAAATTCTCCACCACGTGACCCACAAGAAAAAAATTACAGAAATTACCGACATGACGACTGGCGATATAATCGTAACGACAGACCTGAATTGCATCAAAACTGGCGAGATTCAAACAGGGCAGGGCCTTCTCGTCAAGCTGAATTTGTAGAAGTTAGGTCTCCTAATCCCAATAACGATGCGCGCCAATAAAGAGACAGACAATAACTAGCACCGTAGGCCGCCACGTGCGCCGGCTGGCTCAGAGAAAAATAACATGGACGCTAACCTTGAGAAAAATTTTCGCATTCCTTACTGACGTATACAACATGATAATTACTTGGAAGTTGAAACTCTGCGCACTAGAAAGGGTAAATGATTGCACCACATTTCAGATTTAAAACCGTTTATTGAAAGGTAATCTGCTTTTTAACTTAGTCTTTGCCATAAAATTTTTCACTTCACGCTACTAGTGCAATTTGTCACACTGAGAAACTGTTAACATGCAACAACGTTTTGAAGTTAACTATCCAGTCTAGAACATAGGGAACATATTTAGACAGTATTTACAAGTGCATTGTTATAGTGAACAGACGACACAGTGTTATTGTGTGTGTACATTCTTGCTTGTTAGTTGCACGATTACGTAACGACTATAAGGCTCATATACTTAGAACATATACCAGTACTGCTAACGAGATTTTAATGCCACATTTTGCTTTACTTGAGAATACATTCTGGATTTAAAGTACTTTCAGTGAGATTAAATATGACTTAGCATTTGGTTTCTTTGACAGCTATACGATTAAATCACGACGCTACTAATGTGTGACACAATTTACATTGCTGCTTTTGCGGTGTATCTGTTTTACATCTGCACAGTAATTCACAAATGTTTCTAAGGGGACGTTTCAAAATGTATGTGAAGGATTTCCTAGCAGTTCAAGGAATAATTGCAGGCTGTTAAAGGTAATATTGTGTTGTCTGAAGGAAAGGATCAGTGTCCAAGGTAATATGTATTTTTGTGGAGATTTTCTTTGCATCATAAGTTGTGCAGTAACGAAGGTTTATTTACTTGGTAGTGTTATTTATGAAGTGTGACTGTTCACTGTTTTTCGTGTAAGGGTTGATTAATGAAACAGAGTGGGTAATATTTACTACTGATTATTTACGGAATATGAGGTTATTATGAAATAAGCGTTTTTTATTATGATGATACAGTAGAGATAAATATGTGGAAAGTATTTGTGACTAGTGATGATGATGATTATGAGGATAATTATGATAACATGACTGGAAGATGTAATGATTAGGAATTGTGATGTATAATGAGGAATGAGTAGGTAATGGTTAGAGCAGATGTCAAGAACCCCGTTTCTGTTGGAGTTGATTTTTCTGTGGATGGAGATATTCCATTGGCTTTCATTTAGTATAAGGAAGATGATGAACGGTTAATACACGGTTACTAGCGCAACAGAGATCAGAAATGGTGGGTAACACCAATATGGTGAAAGGCCACACAATTATTTTTCTTATGTGAAGTTTTTTGGATCATCTGGTAGAACTGGCATGGCAAAAATTTTTGACATATTATGTTCTTTAGGTTGTTCTGTGATTTTTTTTATTATACTGCATGTGATGTACGAGTGCACTATCCTGTTGAAGTATGTGCCCTTTTTTTTGTAACTAACTACACATCTTTTTGTCTTCATATCAGATTATATATTAAAACGACTTTTCCTACTAGGCATATTTCCCAGATTTATGAGACATAGTTACACATTGGATGCACCACTGAATGACAAGTGTTTGTGATGACACTAGGCAAAGATGGAAACCATGAACGATAAGACCATTCACAAAATGTAGATGTATTTTGTGGTAAAATAAGTGTTTAAATGAACAATTTGCTACGAATACGTAACTTTTTTTGCTTTTTTTGCAATTTAGCACTTATTGATTAATTTTGTTGCCTTGGCATAGGTTAGTATTATGAAATGTACATAATCTTGTTGCATAATTTGACTATTGGTTATTGTAGCTTTTCCTCCTTGTGAACTTGTCTATTACACAATTATTGCTGCACCAAGAAAATTCTTACACTGATATCTTATTGGCCACTCGTGATGACACTGGTACCTAGCCTTTTTTGGTGATGTCATACTTAGCTTTAGTTACTGCTTTGCTCTTATGATGCACCTTTTGTGTTGTCTTGTCATAAGAAAGTGTTCTTTATTATATTTACTGATTTACCATAATGATTTTTTGTCTGCATATGCATGGGGTATGATATTTTGCTGTATTGGCCTTATTAAGAACTATTAGTAATGTTTATATGTGTGTGTGATAATGAATTCGGCTGCATTGCTTTTCTGATGAACTACTTTTGGGAACATATTTATATTGCGGTACCTGTAGTTTCGGGTAAGCATTTACTGTTAGAGACTATAAATGAGGTATATATAATGATATTACAAAATTATGGAAAATTCATATAGGAAGAGAGTAAGTTGAAAATGTAGCAGCTGCAATTAGAAATGATAAAGAAACGTATATTAAAAAAAAATAGATGTAGTAAAATGTGTGTACAGGTAAGTCGAATTATATTGCATATATGCTATGGCTGAAGAAAGATGTTGGTTGTAATGCGAAAATATTAATGTATATAGGCTGGTTGAATAATTATTACATTATGTAGTCATGATAATATGATAATGAAATAATTGAAGGAAATTTGATTACTGACATAATGCTTTGGCATTTGAATACTGACGTAATGCTTTGGCAGGTAAATTGACATGCAGCGTTTTATTATGTGAATACGGTTATTTTGGAAAGTAAACTGAGATGTATGATAATACGAGAAAAATATGAGGTTTCATTGAACGTGTAGTATGCACACAGTACAGAAGTTAGAAAACTGATCAGCTCATTGGAGTGGTACATGACACTAGGATAAAATATCATACAGACAGACAAAGACTTTGAAATGCGTTTAAATCACTTTCCTTCTCCTTTACTTGAACCAACAAATTTACTTGTTCGTTTTTCCTTTATTTCTGAGCTATATACCTTCTTCGTCTTACGTTGTGCAAGTTTTTCATGAATCTATTTTTATTACTGCTGTTCCTACGTTTCACTTGTTAACTGTTAGTTCTAAAAAACTAAAAATTTCCTATCACATAAGATCTATTATAATGTGTACTCTAGATATTCTTGTACATTTTCATGGGCATTTTTAACCACTAGAAGACAATGATGTTTTGTCAGTTGATTCTCTTGTTAACTTTGTTTTGTCTGGCACAAAAAACTGAATAATTCTTTCTGTATGTACTTGTTTCCTGATCACACTGATTATTGTAATCTACAAAGATCTATGTTTTATACATCAGCTCATCTTACATTTTCATACAATGCTCTTGTGTTATTTAAAGTATTTGCTAGGAATAAGATCATTTCTTAGACAAGAAACACTTCATGAGCGCTTAACATATTTGTACTGTATTTGTACAATCACAAATTCAGAGAAGTTGCCAGTGATTTAATTAAGAATGGTTCGGTGTGGGGTGGCGGAGCGGTGAAGTGGGTGACTGCGGTAGTCGCCGTTGGATTGTGGATCACTGCGGCTGCGGCGGGGACAGAGCCTCTGCGTCATTTCTAGGTCCCCAGTTAACATACAATACAAGGCGAGGCTGGCCAGTAATCTCTACAGTGCAGATGCACACTATGCTCGATCTCTTACGGGAATCTGACTTTCGCCAGGATTAATAAGACTAAGAGGCAGGGGAACTACTTCATTAGTGTGTGGATAAGTTGAGAATTTGGTTCTGACGGGAGTTGCACTAGGGTAATCCGTGCAGTTGCAATGACTACTGTATCCTGAAAGCTTAGTGATGAAAGCATCTGCTTAATAAGCAGAAGGCCTGGGTTCAAATTCCGAACGGGCATAAATTTTCAAATTTCCCCATTGGTGTACGTTAATGTCCACAATCACATGCATGTTGTAATTCCTTTGTGCCTTACTTTGAGCTGTGTTGTCATTTTTCGGTAGCAGTGTGAAGAGTGATATCACCAGCCTGCATTCCTAAACTAAGGGCAAACAACTGTAGCGCCGCACGTTAAACTCAGATCCAAAGTAAAGTCAGTACCGGCTGACTTCTTTAGAATACCCTCATTAATTTTCCTGTGTGTGTTGTCTCTGGGCATACATCTACATCTACGTCTACATGGTTACTCTACAATTCACACTTAAGTACCTGGCAGAGGGTTCATCGAACCATTTTCAGACTACTTCTGTACCATTCCACTCTGTAATGGCACGTGGGGAAAACGAACGCCTAAATCTTTCCGTTCGAGCTCTCATTTCTCTTATTTTATTATGATGATCATTTCTCCCTACGTAGGTGGGTGTCAACAAAATATTTAAGTAGTCGGAAGAGAAAGCTGGTGATTGAAATTTCGTAAACAGATCTCGCCTTTGTTTCAGTGACTGCCAGCCTAACTCGCCTATCATATCAGTGACACTCTCACCCCTATTGGCGATAACACGAAATGAGATGCCCTTCTTTGCACTTTTTCGATGTCCTCCGTCAATCCTACCTACCTGCTAAGGATCCCATACCGCGCAGCAATATTCCAGTAGAGGACAGAGAAGTGTGAAGTAGGCTGTCTCTTTAGTGGGTTTATCGCATCTTCTAAGTGTTCTGCCAACAAAGCGCATTCTTTGTTTCGCCTTCCGCACAATATTATCTATGTGGTCTTTCCAATTTAAGTTGCTCATAATTGTAATTCCTAGGTATTTAGTCGAATTGGCACCCCTTCGATTTGTGCGATTTATTGTATACCCAAAATTTATCGGATTTCTTTTAGTACCCATGTGCTAATTGCCACTTTTCGCACCATACAGAAATTCTCCCTAGATCATTTTGAAATTGGAAATCGTGGTCTGATGATTTTACTAGACGGTAAATTACAGCGTCACCAGCAAACAATCTAAGGGGGCTGCTCAGATTATCACTTAGATCATTTATATAAATCAAGAACAGCAGAGGGCCTGTGACACTACAGCGCGGAATGCCAATATCACTTCTGTTCTACTCCATGATTTACCGTCTATCACTACGAACTGTGACCTCTCTGAGATGAAATCACGAATCCAGTCACATAACTGAGACGATACTCCATATGCACGCAATTTGATTAATAGTCGCTAGTGAGGAACGGTATCAAAAGGCTTCTGGAAATCTAGGAATATGGAATATATCTGAGATCCCTTGTCGACAGCACTCACTACTTCATGGGAAAAAAGAGCTAGCTGTGTTGCACAAGAGCGATATTTTCTGAATCCGTGTTGATTATGTATCACTAAGTCAATTTCTTCAAGGTGATTCATAATGTTCGAGTACAGTATATGCTCGAAAATCCTACTGCAAATTGATGTCAGTGATATGGGTTTGTAATTCAATGGGCTACTCCTATCTCTCTTCTTGAATATTGGTGTGACCTGTGCTACTTTCCAGTCAGCACATATCACTCTTAGCCCTGGTAATATGTGAAGCTAGTGCTTAATAATTTCTCCAAGCTCTGAAACACCTCTAAAGCTAGAGGCAACCCACCGAGTATCCAAGACTCCGCCAATTTTAAGAATTTTGGGTTTCATGCTCTTTCACATTTCTTCTCAGTTTTCTGGATGTTTATGGTGAATTATGGCAGAGGGTGTACATCTTATCTAAGGAAGATTTAAAATGACTGTTTTTCTCGAATTACCAGGTGTAGAAGTATGAAATCGGATATTGGTTGCCATGATTACACGTCTGTATTTTGAAACTGATAAACAATATTTTACTCAAAGTAATCTCCATTGCTATTTATACATTTCTCTCACCTCTCCTGCAAACTATGAATGCCACGGCAAAAACCAGTTCTTCTTTTGAAACGAACTTGTCAGCGAGCTATTTTCATATATTTTCATATGAATTGAAGCGCTGTTCAGTGAAAGCGCGTCCCAGTGATGCAAATACACTATGTGATCAAAAGTATCCGGACACCTGGCTGAAAATGACGAGTAAAATGACTAGTATTACCATACATCGGTAATACTAGAATTCAATATGTTGTTGACCCACCCTTAGTCTTGATGACAGTTTCCACTCTTGCAGGCATACAATCAGTTAGATGCTGGAAGGTTTCTTGGGGAATGGCAGCCCATTCTTCACGGAGTGCTGCACTGAGGAGAGGTATCGATGTCAGTCTACATCTACATCTACATCTACATTTATACTCCGCAAGCCACCCAACGGTGTGTGGCGGAGGGCACTTTACGTGCCACTGTCATTACCTCCCTTTCCTGTTCCAGTCGCGTATGGTTCGCGGGAAGAACGACTGTCTGAAAGCCTCCGTGCGCGCTCTAATCTCTCTAATTTTACATTCGTGATCTCCTCGGTAGGTATAAGTAGGGGGAAGCAATATATTCGATACCTCATCCAGAAACGCACCCTCTCGAAACCTGGCGAGCAAGCTACACCGCGATGCAGAGCGCCTCTCTTGCAGAGTCTGCCACTTGAGTTTATTAAACATCTCCGTAACGCTATCACGGTTACCAAATAACCCTGTGACGAAACGCGCCGCTCTTCTTTGGATCTTCTCTATCTCCTCCGTCAAACCGATCTGGTACGGATCCCACACTGATGAGCAATACTCAAGTATAGGTCGAACGAGTGTTTTGTAAGCCACCTCCTTTGTTGATGGACTACGTTTTCTAAGCACTCTCCCAATGAATCTCAACCTGGTATCCGCCTTAACAACAATTAATTTTATATGATCATTCCACTTCAAATCGTTCCGCACAAATACTCCCAGATATTTTACAGAAGTAACTGCTACCAGTGTTTGTTCCGCTATCATATAATCATACAATAAAGGATCCTTCTTTCTATGTATTAGCAATACATTACATTTGTCTATGTTAAGGGACAGTTGCCACTCCCTGCACCAAGTGCCTATCCGCTGCAGATCTTCCTGCATTTCGCTACAATTTTCTAATGCTGCAACTTCTCTGTATACTACAGCATCATCCGCGAAAAGCCGCATGGAACTTCCGACACTATCTACTAGGTCATTTATATACACTCCTGGAAATGGAAAAAAGAACACATTGACACCGGTGTGTCAGACCCACCATACTTGCTCCGGACACTGCGAGAGGGCTGTACAAGCAATGATCACACGCACGGCACAGCGGACACACCAGGAACCGCGGTGTTGGCCGTCGAATGGCGCTAGCTGCGCAGCATTTGTGCACCGCCGCCGTCAGTGTCAGCCAGTTTGCCGTGGCATACGGAGCTCCATCGCAGTCTTTAACACTGGTAGCATGCCGCGACAGCGTGGACGTGAACCGTATGTGCAGTTGACGGACTTTGAGCGAGGGCGTATAGTGGGCATGCGGGAGGCCGGGTGGACGTACCGCCGAATTGCTCAACACGTGGGGCGTGAGGTCCCCACAGTACATCGATGTTGTCGCCAGTGGTCGGCGGAAGGTGCACGTGCCCGTCGATCTGGGACCGGACCGCAGCGACGCACGGATGCACGCCAAGACCGTAGGATCCTACGCAGTGCCGTAGGGGACCGCACCGCCACTTCCCAGCAAATTAGGGACACTGTTGCTCCTGGGGTATCGGCGAGGACCATTCGCAACCGTCTCCATGAAGCTGGGCTACGGTCCCGCACACCGTTAGGCCGTCTTCCGCTCACGCCCCAACATCGTGCAGGCCACCTCCAGTGGTGTCGCGACAGGCGTGAATGGAGGGACAAATGGAGACGTGTCGTCTTCAGCGATGAGAGTCGCTTCTGCCTTGGAGCCAATGATGGTCGTATGCGTGTTTGGCGCCGTGCAGGTGAGCGCCACAATCAGGACTGCATACGACCGAGGCACACAGGGCCAACACCCGGCATCATGGTGTGGGGAGCGATCTCCTACACTGGCCGTACACCACTGGTGATCGTCGAGGGGACACTGAATAGTGCACGGTACATCCAAACCGTCATCGAACCCATCGTTCTACCATTCCTAGACCGGCAAGGGAACTTGCTGTTCCAACAGGACAATGCACGTCCGCATGTATCCCGTGCCACCCAACGTGCTCTAGAAGGTGTAAGTCAACTACCCTGGCCAGCAAGATCTCCGGATCTGTCCCCCATTGAGCATGTTTGGGACTGGATGAAGCGTCGTCTCACGTGGTCTGCACGTCCAGCACGAACGCTGGTCCATCTGAGGCGCCAGGTGGAAATGGCATGGCAAGCCGTTCCACAGGACTACATCCAGCATCTCTACGATCGTCTCCATGGGAGAATAGCAGCCTGCATTGCTGCGAAAGGTGGATATACACTGTACTAGTACCAACATTGTGCATGCTCTGTTGCCTGTGTCTATGTGCCTGTGGTTCTGTCAGTGTGATCATGTGATGTATCTGACCCCAGGAATGTGTCAATAAAGTTTCCCCTTCCTGGGACAATGAATTCACGGTGTTCTTATTTCAATTTCCAGGAGTGTATATTGTGAAAAGCAAGCGTCCCATAACACTCCCGTGTGGCACGCCAGAGGTTACTTTAACGTCTGTAGACGTCTCTCCATTGATAACAACATGCTGTGTTCTGTTTGCTAAAAACTCTTTAATCCAGCCGTACAGCTGGTCTGATATTCCGTAGGCTCTTACTTTGTTTATCAGGCGACAGTGCGGAACTGTATCGAACGCCTTCCGGAAGTCAAGAAAAATAGCCTCTACCTGGGAGCCTGTATCTAATATTTTCTGGGTCTCATGAACAAATAAAGCGAGTTGGGTCTCACATGATCGCTGTTTCCGGAATCCATGTTGATTCCTACATAGTAGATTCTGGGTTTCCAAAAACGACATGATACTCGAGCAAAAAACATGTTCTAAAATTCTACAACAGATCGACGTCAGAGATATCGGTCTTTAGTTTTGCGCATCTGCTCGACGACCCTTCTTGAAGACTGGGACTACCTGTGCTCTTTTCCAATCATTTGGAACCCTCCGTTCCTCTAGAGACTTGCGGTACACGGCTGTTAGAAGGGGGGCAAGTTCTTTCGCGTACTCTGTGTAGAATCGAATTGGTATCTCGTCAGGTCCAGTGGACTTTCCTCTATTGAGTGATTCCAGTTGCTTTTCTATTCCTTGGACACTTATTTCGATGTAAGCCATTTTTTCGTTTGTGCGAGGATTTACAGAAGGAACTGCAGTGCGGTCTTCTTATGTGAAACAGCTTTGGAAAAAGGTGTCTAGTATTTCAGCTTTACGCGTGTCATCCTCTGTTTCAATGCCATCATCATCCCGGAGTGTCTGGATATGCTGTTTCGAGCCACTTACTGATTTAACGTAAGACCAGAACTTCCTAGGATTTTCTGTCAAGCCGGTACATAGAATTTTACTTTCGAATTCACTGAACGCTTCACGCATAGCCCTCCTTACGCTAACTTTGACATCGTTTAGCTTCTGTTTGTCTGAGAGGTTTTGGCTGCGTTTAAACTTGGAGTGAAGCTCTCTTTGCTTTCGCAGTAGTTTCCTAACTTTGTTGTTGTACCACGGTGGGTTTTTCCCGTCCCTCACAGTTTTACTCGGCACTTACCTGTCTAAAACGCATTTTACGATTGCCTTGAACTTTTTCCATAAACACTCAACATTGTCAGTGTCGGAACAGAAATTTTTGTTTTCATCTCTTAGGTAGTCTGAAATCTGCCTTCTGTTACTCTTGCTAAACAGATAAACCTTCCTCCCTTTTTTTATATTCCTATTAACTTCCATATTCAGGGAATCTGCAACGGCCTTATGATCACTGATTCCCTGTTCTGCACTTAAAGAGTCGAAAAGTTCGTGTCTGTTTGTTATCAGTAGGTCCAAGATGTTATCTCCACGAGTCGGTTCTCTGTTTAATTGCTCGAGGTAATTTTCGGATAGTGCACTCAGTATAATGTCACTCGATGCTCTGTCCCTACCACCCGTCCTAAACATCTGAGTGTCCCAGTCTATATCTGGTAAACTGAAATCTCCACCTAAGACTATAACATGCTGAGAAAATTTATGTGAAATGTATTCCAAATTTTCTCTCAGTTGTTCTGCCACTATTGATGCTGAGTCGGGAGGTCGGTAAAAGGAGCCAATTATTAACCTAGCTCGGTTGTTGAGTGTAATCTCTACCCATAATAATCCACAGGAGCTATCCACTTCTACTTCACTACAGGATAAACTACTACTAACAGCGACGAACACTCCACCACCGGTTGCATGCAATCTATCCTTTCTAAACACCGTCTGTACCTTTGTAAAAATTTCGGCAGAATTTATCTCTGGCTTAAGCCAGCTTTCTATACCTATAACGATTGCAGCTTCGGTGCTTTCTATCAGCGCTTGAAGTTCTGGTACTTTACCAACGCAGCTTCGACAGTTGACAATTACAATATCGATTGCTGCTTGGTCCCCGCATGTCCTGACTTTGCCCCACACCCGTTGAGGCTGTTGCCCTTTCTGTACTTGCCCAAGGCCATCTAACCTAAAAAACCGCCCAGCCCACGCCACACAACCCCTGCTACCCGTGTAGCCGCTTGTTGCGTGTAGTGGACTCCTGACCTATCCAGCGGAACCCGAAACCCCACCACCCTACGGCGCAAGTCGAGGAATCTGCAGCCCACATGGTCGTAGAACCGTCTCAGCCTTTGATTCAGACCCTCCACTCGGCTCTGTACCAAAGGTCTGCAGTCAGTCCTGTCGACGATGCTGCAGATGGTGAGCTCTGCTTCATCCCGCTAGCGAGACTGGCAGTCTTCACCAAATCAGATAGCCGCCGGAAGCCAGAGAGGATTTCCTCCGATCCATAGCGACACACATCATTGGTGCCGACATGAGCGACCACCTGCAGATGGGTGCACCCTGTACCCTTCATGGCATCCGGAAGGACCCTTTCCACATCTGGAATGACTCCCCCCGGTATGCACACAGAGTGCACATTGGTTTCTTCCCCTCTCTTGTTGCCATTTCCCTAAGGGGCCCCATTACGCGCCTGACGTTGGAGCTCCCAACTACCAGTAAGCCCACCCTCTGCGACCGCCCGGATCTTGCAGACTGAGGGGCAACCTCTGGAACAGGACAAGCAGCCATGTCAGGCCGAAGATCAGTATCAGCCTGAGACAGAGCCTGAAACCGGTTCATCAGACAAACTGGCCTTCCGTTCAGCCCTCCGGAATGTCTTTCGCCCCCTGCCACACCTTGAGACGACCTCCCACTCTACCACAGGTGAGGGATCAGCCTCAATGCGGGCAGTATCCCGGGCAACCACAGTCGTAGTCCGATCGGGGGATGTGTGGGACGAGCTGGCCATCCCCGACAAACCCCCATCCGGACCCCCACAGTGAAGCTCATTGGCAACAGCCTCAAGCTGTGTGACCGAAGCCAACACTGCCTGAAGCTGGGAGCGAAGGGATGCTAACTCAGCCTGCATCCGAACACAGCAGTTGCATCCCTATCCATGCTAAAAACTGTTTTGCAAAGAACGTCTGAACTAATCTACAGAGAGCGCAAACAAATCGACAAAATTTAAACGGTTATTAAAATACAAGATTGCCTAGTAAATGCAGTAATGCTGCTACTTGCGCACTGCTGACACTGCTCGGCGGCGGAAGGAGACTACGCGAATTTACACTATTCAGGTACTAAAACGCGATGCTACACTCTCAAATACTATAATACGCCCGAAATTTATGAATTAAACAACGCAAGTACCAAAAACACGCAAAGAAATTAAGAATTAAACTATGTAAAAAATGAGTGAGCTAGGAGTATACGACTTGCTGCTGCAGCTGCTTATCCAACGGCGGCAGGGAGCACTCTGACTGTGACCAACCGACACTGGCCGTTCAAAACAAAAACAGAAGACAAACGACTACGCGAATTTACACTATTCAGGTACTAAAACGCGATGCTACAACTCTCAAATACTATAATACGCCCGAAATTTATGAATTAAACAATGCAAGTACCAAAAACACGCAAAGAAATTAAGAATTAAACTATGTAACAAATGAGTGAGCTAGGAGTATACGACTTGCTGTTGCAGCTGCTTATCCAACGGCGGCAGGGAGCACACTGACTGTGACCAACCGAGGCCTGGCACGAAGTCGGCGTTAAAACATCCCAGAGGAGTTCCATCGGATTAAGTTCGGGACTCTGTGCAGGCCAGTCCATTTCAGGAACGTTGTTGTCGTGTAACCACTCCTTCACATGCCTTCCATGAAAAACACGACCACACCAGAACACCACCGTCTCCGAATATTATTGTTGGCACTACACACGCTGGAAGATGACGTTCACCGGGCATTCGTCATACTCACACCATGCCATCGGATCGACACATTATGTACCGTGATTCGTCACTCCACACAACGTTTTTCCACTGTTCAATCGCCCAATGTCTACGCTCCTTCCACTAAGAGAGGCGTCGTTTGACTTTCACCGGCGTGATGTGTGGCTTATGAGCAGCCGCACGATCATGGAATCCAAATAATCTCACCTCCCGCCTAACTGTCATAGAACTTGCAGTGGATCCTGATGCAGTTTGGAATTCCTGTGTGATGGTCAGAATAGATGTCTGCCTACTGCACATTACGATCCTCTTCAACTGTCGGCGGTCTCTGACAGTCAACAGACGAGATGGGACTGTATGCTTTTGTGCTGTACGTGTCCCTTCATATTTCCACTTCACTATCACATCGGAAACAGCGGACCTAGGGATGTTTAGGAGTGTGGAAGTCTCGCCTACAGAGTATGACACAAGTGAGACCCAGCCACCTGACCATTTTCGTGAGTTCTGTGGAGCATCCCATTCCGCTTTCTTACGATGTGTAATGACTACTAAGGTCGTTGATATGGAGTACCTGGCAGTAGGTGGCAGCACAATGCACCTAATATAAAAAACGTATGTTTTGGGGGCTGTATGCATACTTTTGATCACATAGTGTAGATGATAATCGGACGGAGCCAAGTCTGGAGAACAAGCTGCGTGCCCCAGTACTTCCCAACTGAACGCCTCGATCATTTCCTTGACCCGTTTTGCTGTGTGTGATGGGGCGTCATCATGAAGCAATATGACACTGTTGCCTTTTTCCATATTCCGGTCGCTTATCACGTGATGCTCGATTTAAATCGATCATTTGCTGTTGGTAGCGATCAGTGTTAACGGTTTCACCAGGCTATAGCAGTTCATACTACATGATACCCTTCTGATAGCACCAAATACAGAGCATTATCTTCTTTCCAAAGCGATTCGGCCTTGCAGTGGCTCTGAGCACTATGGGACTTAACTTCTCAGGTCATCAGTCCCCTAGAACTTAGAACTACCTAAACCTAACTAACCTAAGGACATCACACACATCCATGCCCGAGGCAGGATTCGAACCTGCGACCGGAGCGGTCGCGCGGTTCCAGACTGTAGCGCCTAGAACCGCTCGGCCACCCCGGCCGGCTCGGCCTTGCAGTGGTTGTCGATAGTTTGCCTGGATTTACCCGTGATTTACGACGCTTTGGATTCTCAGAATATATCCATTTTTCATCACCTGTCACTATTCGATGGAGAAACGAATTTATGTTGTATCTGTCGAGTAGCATTTAACAAGCGGTCTTTTTGCTTGCTGTCTTTCACTCAGTTCATGTGGAGCCCATTTTCCCACTTTCTGCACCTTTCCTTAGTTTTCAATCGAAGAGAAACGGCTTTCTGCGTCACATTCAATTGTTCCGTGAGTTCTTGTTGAGTTTCAGTATCATCTTCATCGAATAAGGCCTGCAATTGTCTTCGAACGTTTTCTGTGGTTTCCCTCGTTCGTCGTTTCTCACGTCGAAGCCAGCACTTCTAAATTTTTTGAATCACTCGAAACATTGTGTTTTCCCAAGAGCATGTTCGCGGAAAGCTTCGACAACCATTCGATGCTATTCCTCTGCAGTTTTCTTCAAATGATTACAGAAAACAAATGCTGTCTGAAAATCGTAGATGGTAGGCACAAAAGTCTACATGTTTCGGGTTTGAAGCACATACTGATGTATGGAACTTGGGATACTGTGCGTTGACATTCGTCGTCAGCTGTTACAGGAAGTAGATGGCGCTGCAGACGCGACCTCACGGTCTCTACACTGACGGCTAGCATCATCTGTAGGGAAAATCCGGTTTCATACTTATACACCGCGTAAAACATTTTCTTACAGCATCACCAACAGATAACTTGAGCAATGACACGTACAGCGTCAACTAGAATTTTTTTCAGTAATACAACTGTACCTTTATTTTCCTCCAACATTATTGCCGTTCCATCAGTGTCAACATAAATTTTCATCCAAAAATTCTTGGTGAAAACCTGAATGTTTTAAATTATTTATTACAGAATTGAAGATACTTTCAGCTATCGTGCATTCTGTGTCTATCAAATCTAGGAAATTAGTAACTGGCTTCATCATATCAGGAAATAATCAATGAGGACAACTGACTTACTGTTGAACTTTCATAAAATGTCAACAAAATTTTGTTACTTGATTCAATTAAATTTTGATGACTCTGGCATTCATTTCTACGGCAATAGGACTGAATACTCGTATGTTGATACACGCAGACCTGGAATGACGAATCAACCCATGTGCACTCCATTCAATTTCTGAACATCAGTTTCCGACTCAAAATCATTTAACGGTTGATTCCTTTTGGCAGCTTTGTAGGAAGTTGCTGTCGCTAACTAGCTGTTACTACAGCTCTTTATCACCAACAGATTCCAAAGATTTATCACTTTCTGCAGATAATATTTTCAAAGCAGCTTCATGGCTGAACTTTCCGTACGTTTAAAGATTTTCTTTCGGAAGGATAGCATCTAGTCTGTTCTGCTTTCCCCAAAACATAGCCTTGGAAGTGATGACCATTATTGCGAAATGTTCGTTCCTTGTTTACTTTTTTCAGATCGAGTCTATCAGATTACGTACAGCTTTATCACCCCAATTTCGTGTTTTTGACTATCAAAAAATGGCTCTGAGTACTATGGGACTTAACATCTGAGGTCATCAGTCCCCTAAAACTTACAACTACTTAAACCTAACTGACCTAGAGACATCGCACACATCCATGCCCGAGGCAGGATTCGAACCTACGACCGTAGCGGCCAAACAGTTCCAGACTGAAGCGCCTAGAACGGCTCGACCACTCCGGCCGGCTTTTCACTATCAGCCATTCAGTCTTCTTAAAGAAATCTTTCTGTTACAGTAAGCAACAGTCAGGAGATCCCAGTCGAAACGACTTACAGAAGTAGCGAAAGGCACATTCGCTGGACATGCAATTTAATTTCCTCGCTTTCATTAACTGTGCCACTATAGCCCTGGAACAACTTAATCTTTTTATTCGCTAGGGACGAGAAATACTGCCTAATCTTACGATCCGTTTAGAGTCTGAATCTCCAACAGAATTCCACACTTTGTCTTAACGTCTTAGACACTGAATACGGAAGTGAAGAAACGATATGACGTCATGGCATAATAATGAATGCAGTGCCTCCTCGAAATGTATTTTGAAATGTGATGGCATAAGACCATTTTTTATTTCTACATCTACATCTACATCTACATCTATACTCCGCGAGCCACCTTACGGTGTGTGGCGGAGGGTACTTATTGTACCACTATCTGATCCCCCCTTCCCTGTTCCATTCACGAATTGTGCGTGGAAAGAACGACTGCTTGTAAGTCTCCGTATTTGCTCTAATTTCTCGGATCTTTTCGTTGTGATCATTACGCGAGATATATGTGGGCGGTAGTAATATGTTGCCCATCTCTTCCCGGAATGTGCTCTCTCGTAATTTCGATAATAAACCTCTCCGTATTGCGTAACGCCTTTCTTGAAGTGTCCGCCACTGGAGCTTGTTCAGCATCTCCGTAACGCTCTCGCGCTGACTAAATGACCCCATGACGAATCGCGCTGCTTTTCGCTGGATCATGTCTATCTCTTCTATTAATCCAACCTGGTAAGGGTCCCATACTGATGAGCAATACTCAAGAATCGGACGAACAAGCGTTTTGTAAGCTACTTCTTTCGTCGATGAGTCACATTTTCTTAGAATTCTTCCTATGAATCTCAACCTGGCGCCTGCTTTTCCCACTATTTGTTTTATGTGATCATTCCACTTCAGATCGCTCCGGATAGTAACTCCTAAGTATTTTACGGTCGTTACCGCTTCCAATGATTTACCACCTATGGCATAATCGTACTGGAATGGATTTCTGCCCCTATGTATGCGCATTATATTACATTTATCTACGTTTAGGGAAAGCTGCCAGCTTTCGCACCATGCATTAATCCTCTGCAGGTCTTCCTGGAGTACGTACGAGTCTTCTGATGTTGCTACTTTCTTGTAGACAACCGTGTCATCTGCAAATAGCCTCACGGAGCTACCGATGTTGTCAACTAAGTCATTTATGTATATTGTAAACAATAAAGGTCCTATCACGCTTCCCTGCGGTACTCCCGAAATTACCTCTACATCTGCAGATTTTGAACCGTTAAGAATGACATGTTGTGTTCTTTCTTCTAGGAAATCCTGAATCCAATCACAAACCTGGTCCGATATTCCGTAAGCTCGTATTTTTTTCACTAAACGTAAGTGCGGAACCGTATCAAATGCCTTCCTGAAGTCCAGGAATACGGCATCAATCTGCTCGCCAGTGTCTACGGCACTGTGAATTTCTTGGGCAAATAGGGCGAGCTGAGTTTCACATGATCTCTGTTTGCGGAATCCATGTTGGTTATGATGAAGGAGATTTGTATTATCTAAGAACGTCATAATACGAGAACACAAAACATGTTCCATTATTCTACAACAGATTGACGTAAGCGAAATAGGCCTATAATTATTCGCATCTGATTTATGACCCTTCTTGAAAATGGGAACGACCTGCGCTTTCTTCCAGTCGCTAGGTACTTTACGTTCTTCCAGCGATCTACGATAAATTGCTGATAGAAAGGGGGCAAGTTCTTTAGCATAATCACTGTAGAATCTTAAGGGTATCTCGTCTGGTCCGGATGCTTTTCCGCTACTAAGTGATAGCAGTTGTTTTTCAATTCCGATATCGTTTATTTCAATATTTTCCATTTTGGCGTCCGTGCGACGGCTGAAGTCAGGGACCGTGTTACGATTTTCCGCAGTGAAACAGTTTCGGAACACTGAATTCAGTATTTCTGCCTTTCTTCGGTCGTCCTCTGTTTCGGTGCCATCGTGGTCAACGAGTGACTGAATAGGGGATTTAGATCCGCTTACCGATTTTACATATGACCAAAACTTTTTAGGGTTCTTGTTTAGATTGTTTGCCAATGTTTTATGTTCGAATTCGTTGAATGCTTCTCTCATTGCTCTCTTTACGCTCTTTTTCGCTTCGTTCAGCTTTTCCTTATCAGCTATGATTCGACTACTCTTAAACCTATGATGAAGCTTTCTTTGTTTCCGTAGTACCTTTCGTACATGATTGTTATACCACGGTGGATCTTTCCCCTCGCTTTGGACCTTAGTCGGTACGAACTTATCTAAGGCGTACTGGACGATGTTTCTGAATTTTTTCCATTTTTGTTCCACATCCTCTTCCTCAGAAATGAACGTTTGATGGTGGTCACTCAGATATTCTGCGATTTGTGCCCTATCACTCTTGTTAAGCAAATATATTTTCCTTCCTTTCTTGGCATTTCTTATTACACTTGTAGTCATTGATGCAACCACTGACTTATGATCACTGATACCCTCTTCTACATTCACGGAGTCGAAAAGTTCCGGTCTATTTGTTGCTATGAGGTCTAAAACGTTAGCTTCACGAGTTGGTTCTCTAACTATCTGCTCGAAGTAATTCTCGGACAAGGCAGTCAGGATAATGTCACAAGAGTCTCTGTCCCTGGCTCCAGTTCTGATTGTGTGACTATCCCATTCTATACCTGGTAGATTGAAGTCTCCCCCTATTACAATAGTATGATCACGAAACTTCTTCACGACGTTCTGCAGGTTCTCTCTGAGGCGCTCAACTACTACGGTTGCTGATGCAGGTGGTCTATAGAAGCATCCGACTATCATATCTGACCCACCTTTGATACTTAACTTAACCCAGATTATTTCACATTCGCATTCGCTAATAACTTCACTGGATATTATTGAATTCTTTACTGCTATAAATACTCCTCCACCATTGGCGTTTATCCTATCCTTGCGGTATATATTCCATTCTGTGTCTAGGATTTCGTTACTGTTCACTTCCGGTTTTAACCAACTTTCCGTTCCTAATACTATATGCGCACTATTTCCTTCAATAAGAGATACTAATTCAGGAACCTTGCCCTGGATACTCCTGCAGTTTACCAATATTACGTTAACTTTTCCTGTTTTTGGTCTCCGAGGACGGACATTCTTTATCAACGATGATAATGCCCTCTCTGGTAAGCCGTCAGGTATTTTATCGTTTCGCCCAAGGGGGGGTCCCTCTAACCTAAAAAACCCCCGTGTGCACGCCACACGTACTCTGCTACCCTAGTAGCTGCTTCCGGTGTGTAGTGCACGCCTGACCTGTCTAGGGGGGCCCTACAGTTCTCCACCCAATAACGGAGGTCGATGAATTTGCAACCATTATAGTCGCAGAGTCGTCTGAGCCTCTGGTTTAGACCCTCCACACGGCTCCAAACCAGAGGACCGCGATCGACTCTGGGCACTATGCTGCAGATATTAAGCTCAGCTTGCACTCCGCGTGCGATGCTGGTTGTCTTCACCAAATCAGCCAGCCGCCGGAAGGAACCAAGGATGGCCTCAGAACCCAAGCGGCAGGCGTCATTCGTTCCGACATGTGCTACTATCTGCAGCCGGTCACACCCAGTGCGTTCAATAGCTGCCGGAAGGGCCTCCTCCACATTACGGACGAGACCCCCCGGCAAGCACACCGAGTGCACACTGGCATTCTTCCCCGACCTACCCGCTATTTTCCTGAGGGGCTCCATAACCCGCCTAACGTTGGAGCTCCCTATAACTAATAGGCCCGCCCTCTGTGACTGTCGGGACCTTGCCGGAGAATCGGCCACTGGCCCAACAGGCGAGGCACCCTGTGGTGGCTCGGAAACGATGTCATCACCACTAGGAAGCACCCAGTATCTGTTGGAAAGGGGTAAGGCAGCTGCCACGCGGCCAGATCCCACCTTCGCCTTTCGGCCAGGCACGCGCGAGCCCACCACTGTCCGCCATTCACCCTGGAGTGATGGCTGACCGGTAAGATGCTCACTACCGGAAGACGCAGCGACATCAGGGGTTCCATGTGATTCCAAGGCCACCGAAGTAGGCATAGGTCTCACCACAGTTGCCCCAACGCCACTACGAGCCGACGCCTGCGCCTCGAGCTCGATGAGCCTAACAGACAAAGCCTCCACCTGCCCCCGAAGAGTGGCCAATTCTCCTTGCGTCCGCTCACAACAACCCCAGTCCCTACACATGACTATGTTTACCCTACTCTATAAGGTGAAATTCCCAAGATAATCTTCTGATGAGCTACTCTGATAATCAAGAAACACTCACTGAAATACGAGACGCGAAAACTACGCTAGGTTTTCCCAGAAAAACTATTTAAAAGCTAAGCGCAGCAAATAAGTACAAAAACGCTTTATACAAACAGTACTCGCTGCTGCTGGTGCTGTCGCTCTGGCTGTCACAAGACAACTGCTGATTCAGGTGACTAGTGGCTAACGGCCGCGAAACAAACAAAAGACGGTTTTAGGGCGCTTTCTGTTCTAAACGATCAAGAAAACACTAAGAAATCTAACACGAAAACTACGTAAAGTTTTATCAAGAACTGTTAGTTACTATGCAGAGCAGATAAACACAAATAGAATCCCTTCCTTAGTGGAAGGTCGTAAACAAAATGCAAAATAAACGCTTTATACAAACAGTACTCGCTACTGCTGGTGCTGTCGCTCTGGCTGTCACAAGACAACTGCTGATTCAAGTGACTAGTGGCTAACGGCCGCGAAACAAACAAAAGACGGTTTTAGGGCGCTTTCTGTTCTAAACGATCAAGAAAACACTAAGAAATCTAACACGAAAACTACGTAAAGTGGCCTTTAACTTCCACACATGTAACGATCAATAATATTTGTACAGATCAATATTTTAGTCACGTTTTGAAAAGACTGTGAGAATGGCTGCCTAAAAGGAATACCGATATGCTATTTATAAATGCGCCAGACATGGACGAAATCTTATATTGTCATCTACTTCTGCTAATAATGTCACTGATGTACGATTTTTCTGCCGTTTAATATGTATAACATGTAGTTGTATTTAGCTTTTGAGAATTCACAATGCTAAAGGAGACGCATCCCATAGCGTACTCCCAGAAACTCTGCACTGCGTCGCCCATTAGACAACACGAACTACTGAGTGTTGGAAAGGGATGTTGTCTTCATGGACTCTGCCACTGGTAGGTATGGAAATAGGGGTCCACCCAGACATAATTCTGCTTGCGTGAATATGCCTTACAGACTGAGATACTGCTGGCGCTCACCAGTCCCCAGCTCAGGAAAGCTGGTTACGCAAAACCTGTACCCAACTAGCGAGGGGTAAGTTCGCTGATGTATTCGCCATTTAGATTCCCCAAAGGTGCGTGCACCATGTAAAACACATCAGAAGTCAGGCGTAAAGAAAACAATAAAGACAGACAGGAAAGAATTGTTGCAGTACGAGGTGCATTCAAGTTCTAAGGCCTCCGATTTTTTTTCTGATTAACTACTCACCCGAAACCGATGAAACTGGCGTTACTTCTCGACGTAATCGCCCTGCAGACGTACCCTTTTTTCACAACGCTGACGCCATGATTCCATGGCAGCGGCGAAGGCTTCTTTAGGAGTCTGTTTTGACCACTGGAAAATCGCTGAGGCAATAGCAGCACGGCTGGTGAATGTGCGGCCACGGAGAGTGTCTTTCATTGTTGGAAAAAGCCAAAAGTCACTAGGAGCCAGGTCAGGTGAGTAGGGAGCATGAGGAATCACTTCAAAGTTGTTATCGCGAAGAAACTGTTGCGTAACGTTAGCTCGATGTGCGGGTGCGTTGTCTTGGTGAAACAGCACATGCGCAGCCCTTCTAGACGTTTTTGTTGCAGTGCAGGAAGGAATTCGTCCTTCAAAACATTTTCGTAGGATGCACCTGTTACCGTAGTGCCATTTGGAACGCAATGGGTAAGGATTACGCCCTCGCTGTCCCAGAACATGGACACCATCATTTTTTCAGCACTGGCGGTTACCCCAAATTTTTTTGGTGGCGGTGAATCTGTGTGCTTCCATTGAGCTGACTGGCGCTTTGTTTCTGGACTGAAAAATGGCATCCACGTCTCATACATTGTCACAACCGACGAAAAGAAAGTCCCATTCATGCTGTCGTTGCCCATCAACATTGCTTGGCAACATGCCACACGGGCAGCCATGTGGTCGTTCGCCAGCATTCGTGGCACCCACCTGGATGACACTTTTCGCATTTTCAGGTCGTCATGCAGGATTGTGTGCACAATACCTACAGAAATGCCAACTCTGGAGGCGATCTGTCCAACAGTCATTCGGCGATCCCCAAAAACAATTCTCTCTACTTTCTCGATCATGTCGTCAGACTGGCTTGTGTGAGCCCGAGGTTGTTTCGGTTTGTTGTCACACGATGTTCTGCCTTCATTAAACTGTCGCACCCACGAACGCACTTTCGACACATCCATAACTCCATCACCACATGTCTCCTTCAACTGTCGATGAATTTCACACCACGCAAATTCAGAAAATGAATGATTGCACGCTGTTCAAGTAAGGAAAACGTCGCCATTTTAAGTATTTCAAACAGTTCTCATTCTCGCCGCTGGCGGTAAAATTCCATCTGCCATATGGTGCTGCCATCTCTGGGACGTATTGACAATGAACGCGGCCTCATTTTAAAACAATGCGCATGTTTCTATCTCTTTCCAGTCTGTAGAAAAAAAATCGGAGGCCTTAGAACTTGAATGCACCTCGTAGTTCTTACGCACAGGTGCCAAGAAACAGGAGGGCGTTACACTTATTCAGTAGAACAATAAATGTCAGCAAGAAACGAACAAGTTCCAAGGAAGTGAAGAGAAACATCAATAAAGGGATTAGAGAGATGGAATGAAGAATGACGAATAGCTTATGATAATCGAAGATTGGAAAACAAGGATCAGAAGTGTAGAGCACCATGTCGAGGTCTGGTGAGCCGGCCACTCTGTGCATGGTTTTTAGGCGGTTTTCGATCTGCCTTGGCAAATGCGGGCTGATTCCCCTTATTCCGCCTCAGCTACACTATGTCGGCGATTGCTGCGCAAACAAGTTCTCCACATACGCGTACACCACCGTTACTCTACCACGCAAACATAGGCGTTACACTCGTCTGGTGTGAGACGTTCCCTGGGGGTCCACCGGGGGCCGAACCGCACAATAACCCTGGGTTCGGTGTGGGGCGGCGGAGGGCTGAAGTGGACTGCGGTAGTCGTCGTGGGGCTGCGGACCACTGCGCTGCGGCGGGGACGGAGGCTCTCCATAGTTTCTAGGCCTCCGGTTAACATAACATAAGATAACATAGAGCACCATAAACTGTTACCTGAGGAAGATGCTAGGACATAGACAGCTATCTGAAGGAGTGCCTTACGCAGTATTCGTTATGGTCGAAGAAGCTTTATTTTGCCCATTATCCGCTCTCACCAACCTCTGGAACAATCATTTGTCGGTGCACCGAACTTACATGTGATATTAATGTGCGGCGTGTTGGTCGGTTTTGGAATGAATAAACGTCTTCCGCAGCTCTTGAAGTGCTTAGTTTGAGGTGTGTAATATTCAGCAAGGTTGCATTTCTAACAGCTGGCTCCAGGTTTCGCCACGATGTTGGGGTGTAGTGAGAGAAACGAAGGAGTTTGACTTGTTGAGGAGTCTTCTATTTACACGCGTACCAAAGACTTTTTACGAAGATATCAAACAAGTATTAGTCAGAGATATACCTATACACAGGGTGAACGTCAGGAACAGTATTGCAGTGGGGAGGGGGGGGGGGGCGGGGGTGTTGTGCTGAGAAATAATAGTTAAGAAAAAAATCCTATACGATTCGCCGTTTCAGAGTTATTTAGCATTAAAATTAGCCAACCACGCCGTCGCGAGCTCCAATTCGAGCTCTTGTACGCGCTAAAATGCGGTAATACACGGACAGATATAGGTCTGTAAGTTACCACTTGTTCGAATGCTTATCACCAATTAAATGTGCCTTTTTCGGCAGTGATAAACATAATCTAGGCGAGAAAAAGCTATGTTTGTTCGGTCTGAGGAAAGCAAACGAAGGACACCTTTGGCGACACTGTCTCTGGCAGGTTACTTCAATTTGCGTGCGCAACGACCACATCGGCTAACTTCAACGCTAAACAAGTCTGAAATGGCGCAACTTATCGAATTTTTTCATAATAATTACCTCTCAGCACAATATTTCCTGAAACACCTTTACAAGCTTTCCAAACTGTTTCTAACCACGCAATATACAAGCCACAGACGGTTGGTCATTCCTTCACGTCCGTAACGCTCCTGCGCTTAATAAACGACCCTTTGGCGAAACGAGCCCGCCCTTCGTCTGATCTTCTCTATCCCTTCCAACCTGGTAAGTTTCCAGACTGATGAACAGTAGTCAACAATCGGATGAACATGGGTTTTGTAAGCCACTTCTGTCTAGGATGAATTACGTTCCGTAAGATACGTACAGGATTCCGCGAGCAGCGATCATAGTGACGTCAGCTTGCTTTGTTCGTTCTGAGGGTCAGATGACTGTAGATAGTGGGGCCAGGTTAATTGCGTGTGCTGTGGTTTCTGTAAAGCATTCGATGCACAAAACACGTTACAGTTTTAATACTTTTATAACATTTGACAGAAATATTATGCTATACAAAGAAATATACAGGAAGATAAATAAAACATAAATTGTTATCTGAGTGCGATAAATTAAAAAGAGCGACATCGTCGTCTTCATTGTCATTATCCATTTTTGTCTCGATCACTTGCAGGGATGCTCACATCATATCCAAAAAATTTGAAAATCTTACGGTGTATATTCAATAGATTTCCCCAATTTCTCCAATTTTTTCTTTTTTTCTGTAACAGTGTCAGAAATGACATAGAGAAATTGCAGTCCTAATGTTTTGAAGCTGCTGTGGATTTTCGAGCCTGTATGGATAATAAATACACTCCACATTAAAAGACACGTTTATACGTACAAGCCGCTCGTGGATCACACTTAAATTTCAGGTATCAACAATGTGAGAATGTCATATTTTTCCGGCTAGCACCGGTCTTACCCACTGATTCTGCAGCTAAAAGACAATTCTTCTAATAACAGTCTCGTGCACTAGTCATTCCACAAAATATCAATGCTCAACATATACATGCAATCGTCGTTTCAAATGCTACAAATGATTGTGACTTCATACACCTCTGGAACATTTATATGGTCATATTTCTTTACTCTTTTTTATCGTGTCAAACTCTAGATAATCGGATTCTAATAGGAAAATAATATATTATCTGGTTAAAGCGTTTCAAGTCAATGCGACTGTAATTGAGCATACCTCGTTAAAGTGTCAATTAACTTCCAGAGACGAAACTTGACGTCTGAGTGCTGTAGAAATTTAACGTTGTACGTTATTTGAGTTTTCTAACTACCTAACTTATTCGTTGAAGCAGAGTAAATAGCCTTGTCCGTCAAAACCGATTTTGGTTTCCCATGATTTCCGTAAATCATTGGAAATGTGAGTCTCAAGTGATGCCTGAATCAATACCCAGGTCAGTTTACTTGTCCATCATACAGCAGTCTCGGAGTTCATTGTTTCCAATAATCTCCGAACGTAAAATTCAAATCTTCCTTCCATGTTGAGATGAAGCTACTGAATATGCTGCCTTTTCGTGACAATGTTTCGAAGTTTAATATTCATCACCATGTGTAAAAGTCAAGAACCATTTGCAAACATTTCAAGTTAAGTGGGCACTATATCAGATTAGAATGAGCGGTATTTTTCGCTGTGTATGGCTTCTTGTCACTTCCAGTAAATCCAGTTTTCCGACGACAAACAGGAGACAAACTTAGTTTCTTTCGTGTGCACCGAAAGTTCGTTGTGCGTGAATTTTTGCCGCCACAAATCACATGGCTGCATTTGATACAGCACACACGCGAAGCAAGATGTAGTGTTTGCAGAAAGGCTTCGAATGCTATGTACTCGGAGCTAGAGACGGGGGCTTAGTGCAAACAGTATCCTCAATATAGTCAGAGAACGGGACTAACCATATTTACGCGCACGTGAAGCCTGTGTCGGCGCCTGGCAAACTCAATTTGCAGCGCGTTGTTTCATTGAAAAGCCTTCGGTTTTAGCGCAGAGGCTAAAGCAAAATCGGATGTTTAGCTTGAAATTCGACAGCTTCGACAGAATCTCCATTTCGATTTGATGTACGAAACGGCATTTTTTCAGTTGTTGCAGATACAGTTGTCGCCTGATATCAAGGTAATAGCATTTGTGAATCTTACAAGTGTTCCCCTGTTTCTTAGGAGTTTCGTTCCTTTCCGAATTTATGGTTCATAGCTTTACTGCTGCAACTATTTCCATCACGTACTAAATGAGCTGGGAACTTTTGTTTACGTCCCTTTATAAAACAGCATTTGCTGGAGTAAAGCGAATGCAGTCAAATCTCGATAGAACAATATTCATGGGACCATGAAAATGATATTCTTATAGCATCTTGAGTGCAGAAGAATGCACCTAATTTCCTTTGTTTTATTTTCCTTAGCGAGTCTCTTGCAAATACTGTCTTTATCTAAACTAACGCAATCAGTTGTTCCGCTGAAACTTTGGAGACTGAAGATGCCACTTGCTGATTAGTTTCCAACTGACCTATTAGCTTCATGAAAGGAGGAGGATTCGTAGTTGTCACATCACTGTTATCACCTGAATCTTCAACAGGCGTATCACTCTTTAACTCTTCCAACACGTCATCATCCACAGATACGTATTAACTACTGATAAATCAGTGGTTTAACCAGTTACTGATGAATACATCTTAAGACCTCCCCCCCATGAACCATGGACCTTGCCGTTGGTGGGGAGGCTTGCGTGCCTCAGCGATACAGATAGCCGCACCGTAGGTACAACCACAACGGAGGAGTATCTGTTGAGAGGCCAGACAAACGTGTGGTTCCTGAAGAGGGGCAGCAGCCTTTTCAGTAGTTGCAAGGGCAACAGTCTGGATGATTGACTGATCTGGCCTTGTAACAATAACCAAAACGGCTTTGCTGAGCTGGTACTGCGAATGGCTGAAAGCAAGGAGAAACTACGGCCGTAATTTTTCCCGAGGGCATGCAGCTTTACTATATAATTAAATGATGATGGCGTCCTCTTGGGTAAAATATTCCGGAGGTAAAATAGTCCCCCATTCGGATCTCCGGGCGGGGACTACTCAAGAGGATGTAGTTATCAGGAGAAAGAAAACTGGCGTTCTACGGATCGGGCGTGGAATGTCAGATCCCTTAATCGGGCAGGTAGGTTAGAAAATTTAAAAAGGGAAATGGATAGGTTAAAGTTAGATATTGTGGGAATTAGTGAAGTTCGGTGGCAGGAGGAACAAGACTTCTGGTCAGGTGACTACAGGGTTATAAACACAAAGTCCAATAGGGGAAATGCAGGAGTAGGTTTAATAATGAATAGGAAAATAGGAATGCGGGTAAGCTACTACAAACAGCATAGTGAACGCATTATTGTGGCCAAGATAGATACGAAGCCCACACCTACTACAGTAGTACAAGTTTATATGCCAACTACCTCTGCAGATGACGAAGAAATTGAAGAAATGTATGATGAAATAAAAGAAATTATTCAGATAGTGAAGGGAGACGAAAATTTAATAGTCATGGGTGACTGGAATTCGAGTGTAGGAAAAGGGAGAGAAGGAAACGTAGTAGGTGAATATGGATTGGGGCTAAGAAATGAAAGAGGAAGCCGCCTGATAGAATTTTGCACAGAGCACAACTTAATCATAGCTAACACTTGGTTTAAGAATCATGATAGAAGGTTGTATACATGGAAGAACCCTGGAGATACTAAAAGGTATCAGATAGATTATATAATGGTAAGACAGAGATTTAGGAACCAGGTTTTAAATTGTATGACGTTTCCAGGGGCAGACGTGGACTCTGACCACAATCTATTGGTTATGACCTGTAGATTAAAACTGAAGAAACTGCAAAGAGGTGGGAATTTAAGGAGATGGGACCTGGATAAACTGAAAGAACCAGAGGTTGTACAGAGTTTCAGGGAGAGCATAAGGGAACAATTGATAGGAATGGGGGAAAGAAATACAGTAGAAGAAGAATGGGTAGCTCTGAGGGATGAAGTAGTGAAGGCAGCAGACGATCAAGTGGGTAAAAAGAAGAGGGTTAGTAGAAATCCTTGGGTAACAGAAGAAATATTGAATTTAATTGATGAAAGGAGAAAATATAAAAATGCAGTAAATGAAGCAGGCAAAAAGGAATACAAACGTCTCAAAAATGAGATCGACAGGAAGTGCAAAATGGCTAAGCAGGGATGGCTAGAGGACAAATGTAAGGATGTAGAGGCTTATCTCACTAGGGGTAAGATAGATACTGCCTACAGGAAAATTAAAGAGACCTTTGGAGATAAGAGAACCACATGTATGAACATCAAGAGCTCAGATGGAAACCCAGTTCTAAGCAAAGAAGGGAAAGCAGAAAGGTGGAAGGAGTATATAGAGGGTCTATACAAGGGCGATGCACTTGAGGACAATATTATGGAAATGGAAGAGGATGTAGATGAAGATGAAATGGGAGATACGATACTGCGTGAAGTGTTTGACAGAGCACTGAAGGACCTGAGTCGAAACAAGGCCCCCGGAGTAGACAACATTCCATTGGAACTACTGACGGCCTTGGGAGAGCCAGTCCTGACAAAACTCTACCATCTGGTGATCAAGATGTATGAAACAGGCGAAATACCCTCAGACTTCAAGAAGAATATAATAATTCCAATCCCAAAGAAAGCAGGTGTTGACAGATGTGAAAATTACCGAACAATCAGTTTAATAAGCCACAGCTGCAAAGTACTAACACGAATTCTTTACAGACGAATGGAAAAACTAGTAGAAGCCGACCTCGGGGAAGATCAGTTTGGATTCCGTAGAAATACTGGAACACGTGAGGCAATACTAACCTTACGACTTATCTTAGAAGAAAGATTAAGGAAAGGCAAACCTACGTTTCTAGCATTTGTAGACTTAGAGAAAGCTTTTGACAATGTTGACTGGAATACTCTCTTTCAAATTCTAAAGGTGGCAGGGGTAAAATACAGGGAGCGAAAGGCTATTTACAACTTGTACAGAAACCAGATGGCAGTTATAAGAGTTGAGGGACATGAAAGGGAAGCAGTGGTTGGGAAGGGAGTAAGACAGGGTTGTAGCCTCTCCCCGATGTTATTCAATCTGTATATTGAGCAAGCAGTAAAGGAAACAAAAGAAAAATTTGGAGTAGGTATTAAAATCCATGGAGAAGAAATAAAAACTTTGAGGTTCGCCGATGACATTGTAATTCTGGCAGAGACAGCAAAGGACTTGGAAGAGCAGTTGAACGGAATGGATGGTGTCTTGAAGGGGGGATATAAGATGAACATCAACAAAAGCAAAACGAGGATAATGGAATGTAGTCGAGTTAAGTCGGGTGATGCTGAGGGTATTAGATTAGGAAATGAGACACTTAAAGTAGTAAAGGAGTTTTGCTATTTGGGGAGCAAAATAACTGATGATGGACGAAGTAGAGAGGATATAAAATGTAGACTGGCAATGGCAAGGAAATCGTTTCTGAAGAAGAGAAATTTGTTAACATCGAGTATAGATTTAAGTGTCAGGAAGTTATTTCTGAAAGTATTTGTATGGAGTGTAGCCATGTATGGAAGTGAAACATGGACGGTAAATAGTTTGGACAAGAAGAGAATAGAAGCTTTTGAAATGTGGTGCTACAGAAGAATGCTGAAGATTAGATGGGTAGATCACATAACTAATGAGGAAGTATTGAATAGGATTGGGGAGAAGAGAAGTTTGTGGCACAACTTGACCAGAAGAAGGGATCGGTTGGTAGGACATGTTCTGAGGCAGCAAGGGATCACCAATTTAGTATTGGAGGGCAGCGTGGAGGGTAAAAATCATAGGGGGAGACCAAGAGATGAATACACTAAGCAGATTCAGAAGGATGTAGGTTGCAGTAGGTACTGGGAGATGAAGAAGCTTGCACAGGATAGAGTAGCATGGAGAGCTGCATCAAACCAGTCTCAGGACTGAAGACCACAACAACAACAACATCTTAAGATCACTTTGAACAACACCCTACATTTTGTCGTCCACTACAGCATTTTCATCAGTGTATTCGGTTTTGGAAATCCTCACTTTTTCTAGCAGTTCGCAAAAAACATTCGGTTCTAAACTGTTCCAGAAAGTAGCAATCGTGTCACAAGTCTACTTCATATTGAAATTGTAGGGACTGTCCACCTTTCTTTCAAAGTGTGCGATCACGTGTTGAACTAGACGTGAACGGTAGTTTGTCTTGATGTTATTAACTATCACCATGTCTAATGGCTGAGGGATCAAAGTAAGGTTCTGCCGGGGAGAGGGGGGGGGGGGGGGGGGAAGTGACGGACGGACGTATCATGACTCTACAGTCTTCTTATATTTTTTAAGCATCAGGGGTTTGTTAGTCGACCGACCACGAATGGTGTCAACTGATCTGTCCCTGACGCGTTGCTGCAGAGAAGAATCGTTAGGCGTACTTTTTAGATTAATGCCCTCCTTTCTCTTTTTTCCTCTAAAGGCCATCGTCTTTTCTGACATCATCTGGTAAAACAGTCCTGTCTCATCTCCATCGTATATGTTTTCAGGACTGTATTTTCCACCAGTGGTGTTTTTCCGCTAACATTCTGCACATCTAAACGAGGTGATTTTTCTTCGCTTGAAATCACTTTTATATAAATGATTCATGTCTCGCCTCAAATCTCTGCAGCCATCTCTTACTTGTCCTAAAATTAGAATCTCCAAGCAACATATCGCAATCAAAGGTTCTTTTGACATATCAAGTGGGCCATTAACTGGTACGTTCTGCTCACGTATCTCATTAAATCACCGCAATTAGCACTGTTCGCATCGTCATCAGCAGCCGTCTTCATTCTTTATCTTGAAGTGTTGAACTGGCCACCTAGAAAACTTTCTTCAATTTCCTTTCGTTTTTCAACTGTTTCAGACATGAATTTTTTTCTAGAGGAATGAAAATTGTTTCTTTAAGCGGTAATGCTCTTAGGTGTTTTCTTAATGATTTTAGGTGCAAAATTTATACAAAAATATGTACCCGATTCCAATACATACTTTGTACATTTGACTTCATTTTATGGGCTAAAATAACTAATTACGGAATATGCTTTGCTGTAATAAATAACAAAGTGATCAGTCAACAATTTCCAGGCATAATAAGAATAACAATTTTCACTTATACAGTGGAATATATCGAACCAACCCCATCCGCTTATTCTGGTGGTCACGAGCTACTGCGTACTGATACTCTGACTTGCTGATAGTTTCATAGTGATGCCCAAATCTGGCAGCACCTGCGGATGATGAAAATGCTGGACATTCAAAATGATTGCTTCAGATTTCCAGTGGGAGAAAGTATTTCTGTTGCAGCTAAGACACAGGAAACGTTAATGTACACATACACAATTGTTGCCAGATGGTCTGAAGGAGCTGAGGCATGTAGCTAATGTTGTTGGGCAAGTCCATACTTCCTCGCCATGTCTACCTATTTCATTTCGTTCTTGACTCTTCTCTAACCTTATCTGTTTCCCAGTTCCAACCATTGTCCATAGCTTATTAGCCAAGTCCAAAGCGTATTTACATCAACTCAAAAACATTCACAGATTCCAAATATCAATGAAATAAACTGCGTATGAGCCTAGCATAACGCTTCTGACTCGAATTCAAGCTCAACAACGTATAGATTAGAACAGTTATGACTCGTTCAAACACAGGAGCCCTATGACTCTATTTCCCACTCATTAAAGTTCGCTGCGGCTATACACTACTGCTACCTGCTAGCCGTCGGCACAATATGTAGCGAAGCTTTCGAAAATACAGCGCTGAAGGTCGAGAGGTTTAACGAACAATACGTGCCATTGTGGTCAGATTCTTAGAAGCAGAAAATAGTAATATCTCCGAAACTTTGTCTTCGTTATAACAGACTGTTGCTAAAATTACTTCATCCTTCTAATGAGAGGTAATTAACATAGTACATATAGGAAATAAGCGGGGACCAAAACATACTATGGCTGTACCCGGGTTTATCGTTATATCGCTAATCCTTGTACGGAGGCTATAGCACAGCAAGTGATGGTGCAGCATCTCCGCTCGATATTGCTGCCGATAATGTGGACTGGTTGCAAAAGCCAGACATTCCCGGTGGGCATTGCGATTGGTCATGCTCACTTCACACGCATGTCGCGAATGTTCTATCCATTAACGTTCCGTCATCGATAGCTGTGTCCCTCACGCAGAAGACATCACACGGTCGTTCTTCCATTTACAACAATCACAACGACTCTCATTAGGTTCGCAGGACGTGTTTTTGAGGCCTGAGAAAATATTTTTACTAAGTAAGATCACTTTACACACTTTATCATACACACTATGAAAATCATGAGACAGAATTGACTCGGAATAAAACACTCTCTCGACACCATGCGCATTCACCCTCAGGCTGACGCCACCTCTTCCTGCCAAGTCATTTTGAATGCTAGCCAATCGGAGGCCAGTAATGGCAATGCTGTCCTCTGGACAGCCAGTGAGAGCGAGAAAATATATTCTTCAGTCGTTTCACGTTATCGACAACGCATCCAGCGTCTGATCACAACACAATATGTATTGCCCATTTGGGTTTATACCATATTGCACGACGTTACAGTTTACATATACTGCATTTTTTTGTAAACTCTCGTCACCACCTTTGTAAAGGCCGCGTCGCTACTGCTGTGGAGGCCGATTTTATGAGTTCGTGAAACGGCTTCTGGTGCAGTACACCACTAAGACAATTTCTCCCTGCCACTATTACACAGCTATGTCCAATCGCCAGGTAACAGGATCGGAGAACGAAGATACTACAACGCTCCAACAAATTACTAACAAAATCACACAAATGGGCTAAAAAGGTTTACTTATCTTTGTTACTTGTAGAATGATTAAGTCTCCAACATTGCATGTGATATAACACAAAAAGGCCCTCAATGGATAAGTGCAAATACTTGCAGGTAAACTTCAGGGTACATAGTAAATGCAGTTTGCAACAACTGTCTAATCACTTCTAAGAGTTCACTAAAGGACGTTTCCTGTCTAAGTTAGCCCTGGACGATGATCTATAACTAAGTGGGCGCCAGCTGCTCTTTTGTTATCCGAGTAGCCTTCACAAATTGTCTTCTGGTCATTGGTGGATTGCACTCGACCGGCAATTGGCCAAGGCGAAGTCGATTATCTTCATCCTTGTGCAGTAATAACATTATAAGACAGCGAAAGCGCCACGATGCGATATGGATATAGTCTGAAGACGGCCATAAAGCTGAAATGGACCTATTACAATTGTGTAATCTACTACAATAAAACAGCATCAATTATAGCAGAGTTCTGCTCTAGTATTGAAAATTTTAGATTTATAGATGTGATGCCAGTTATTATTCTGACCTTTATACAGCTGTGTGTTATTGACTTTTCCAGCTCTGTGGATTTTAAGTACAGGTCTATTTCCACATAATTTATTGTCGGACGCTCATGTTGCCATGTGAACTAATTTTAACTGATGACTACGCACATTGCATTTTAACCGTTAAATTTATGACACTGGTTAGTCGTGTTCCTTATAGTGCTCTCTGCTGGCCTTAGTTATCTGTATAAATACGCGACGGATCTTGCCCATCACGCATCACCGGCACTTACTACGTATCCACATGTATGGATTTTGACGTTTATACCTACATTAGAATATTTTATGGTACGTAAAGCTGGTATGTACGGGTGTTAATCATATAATTATTTTATTTTTCTTATGCATCAACAGCCGTGTTGCTTCAATTAGTTTACCTTCGTTGGTTACACCACGGTTTTTTATTTGTAACAGATCTGAAGATCGCAGTAGCCGAATCCGGTAATAGTGGGTTGTGAAAAACAAAAACAAAAAGAGTGGGATCAAGGCGGACCTTTACAAAAATTTCGATGCCATTAGAAGACATCTAACGATCAACGGGCCCTAGAAAAATAATAAAAACTGCAAATGATCCAAGTATTGTAGCCAAACGAACATCCTCTACGGTACTGGCCTCCATAGATGCTAGGCATAAGTACTTGAGAAAGTGCCTACTTTCAGATGAAGCAACGTTCCACGTTTCTCAGTATTCAAATGTCACAACATTAGGATCTGATGCTCCTGAAATGCACACAAAACTCGTATACACATCCACATATGCTTCATAGCCCAAATGCATAACAGAGTCCAAAAATGGCTATGACCACTATGGGAATTAACATCTGAAGTCATCAGTCCCCTAGAACTTAGAACTACTTAAGCCTAACTAACCTAAGGACATCACACACATCCATGCCCGAGGCAGGATTCGAACCTCCGACCGTAGCGGTCACGCGGTTGCAGACTGTAGCGCCTAGAACCGCTCGGCCACTTCGGACGGCGGTGTTACTCAGCCGATGATTTTGATGGCATTATAAATGAAAACGAACAATTAATGATGTCTCTTGATGATGATGATGATGAAGACAACTGTTTGGCGCCGATTCCGATGACAGTGGAGAACTGGATGGAATTGCGCCATTGACATCGTAAATTGGTGAGTGTAAATGTATACAGAATTTTTTTTTTCTCTGCAATCGGGTAGGGTATGCAAGTTTTCCTTTATTTCTTCCTATGAGTGTGGATAGGGTGTTATTTGGTATGCTTAGATAACATTATTATACGACGTTTTAAATGCAGCTGTTACTGTTACAATTTGGAACGATTTTTCGTAGTTATTGTCATTAACTTCGGGTGTTTCTATTTCCCGGTTTAATATACTATCAAACGCTTAGCCTCCGGCATCGTTGTCTCCATTGTTAGAAAAACGTACTTTGTTCCACTTACGTATAAACTTTGATTGTAGCTTACATTTACAAAACGTACTTCAGAGTTGTGTGCGTGTGCGGTGGCAGCTATTGTAACCTCGTAATCGCAGTGTAGCCGACCACACGCGAACTGTCAAGTGACACGTATCACCGGCCCGGGTATACGTACGGTCCACGTTTCATCGAACTATGTTATTCGGCTGTGACACGTCAGGCGGGAGTTACTTTCGTCCTTAAGTTTTTCACACGAGTGAATTTGCAGAACGAGAGGGTGCGGCACGGTAAGGATGGCTTTCAGCATACAACCGCACCGCTGCTTTGTGGTGACATTCGCCATCAGCGAAAATCATATCCACGTTTTCGACTGTCGTACTCATTGTGAAAGCATAAGTAGCTGCACGACAAATTACCTATCGCTACGACAGCAGAGCTCATACTGATGAGCTCCAAGCGTGCAGGTAAATGCATGAAGCGCGTCTACGTTACGTGTTTGTTAACATTTGCATGATAGGACAAATGTTGGTGCTACCTCTTCTCGCGATGTCAAGATAGTGGTTTGCACCGAGGCTATCTTGTGACTATTTGAGCCGACCGCGGTGGCCGTGCGGTTCTAGCCGCTCCAGTCTGGAGCTGCGCTGTTGCTACGGTCGCAGGTTCGAATTCTGCCTCGGGCATGGGTGTATGTGATGTCCTTAGGTTAGTTAGGTTTAAGTAGTTCTAAGTTCTAGGGGACTGATAACCACAGCAGTTGAGTCCCATAGTGCTCAGAGCCATTTGTGACTATTTGATGACGTACCAAATCTGTTATATCGTTGCAGGCCTCTCAGAAAGCTCTTTCCAATGTCACAGAAAAAAAGTGTATACTACCACTGAAAACAGAAAACAAAATAGCTGTTATAATTCGTGAGCTATAAATGAGAAAATTATTTGTGTTGTTAGGAAATTCACCTACTGAGCTGTATAAAGCGAAAACTACACCTCGATATTTGTACCATTTCTGGATATACAAACTAAGACAAAAACCACGGAATGAATCTACGTGCCACGAAGGAATTATCCGAATCGGACGGATATCGGTACATGCGACTTACATGTAAAGGCAAACAAATGATTGAAATGTCAGAAAAAATGGACGATTTATTCAAGAGAAAGAGCTTCACAAATTTAGCAAGTCAATGACATATTGGTTCACCTGTGGTCCTTATGCAAGCAGTTATTTTTCTTCGTATTGAAAAAATGGTACAAATGGCTCTGAGCACTATGGGACTTAACACCTGAGGTCATGAGTCCCATAGAACTTAGAACTACTGGAACTCACGGACTTCGAACGCGGTCACGTAATTAGAAGTCACCTGTGTCATACGAGTGTACGCGAAATTTCCACACTTCTAAACACCTCTAGGTCACTGTTTACGATGTCATAGTGAAGTGGAAACGTGAAGGGACACGTACAGCACCAAAGTGTACAGGCCGACCTCGTCTGTTGAGTGACAGAGACCGCCGACAGTTGAGGACGTCGTAATGTGTAATAGGCAGGCATCTATCCAGACGTTCACATAGGAATTCCTGACTGCATCAGGATCCACTGCAAGTACTATGACAGTTAGGCGGGAGGTGAGAAAAGTTCGATTTCATGGTCGATCGGCTGCTCATAAGCCACACATCACGCCGGTGAATGCCAAACGACGCCTCGTTTGGTGTAAGGAGCGTTAAAAATAAACGATTGAATAGTGGAAAACGTTGTATGGAGTTACGAATCACGGTACACAATGTAGCGATCCGATGGCAAGTTGTGAGTGTGTCGAATGCCCGGTGATCGTCGTCTGCCATCGTGTGCCAACAATAAAATTCGGAAGCGGTGGTGTTATGGTATGCTCGCCTTTTTCATGAAGGGGACTTGCACCCCTTGTTGTTTTGCGTGGCACTATCACATCACAGGTCTACACTGATGTTTTAAGCACCTTCTTGCTTCCCACTGTGGAAAAGCAGCCGGACGGGGTGGCCGAGCGGTTCTAGGCACTTCAGTCCGGAACCGCGCGACTGCTACGGTCGCAGCTTAGAATCCTGCCTAGGGAATGGATGTGTGTGATGTCCATAGGTTGGTTAGGTTTAAGTAGTTCTAAGTTCTAGGGGACTGATGACTCAGATGTTAAGTCCCATGGTGTTCAGAACCAACCATTTGTTGAAGAGCAATTTGTGGATGTCGATTGCATCTTTCAACATGATCGAGCACCTGTTCATAATGCTCGGCCTGTGGCAGACTAGTTACACGACAATAATATCCCTATAATATACTGGCCAGCACAGAGTCCTGACCTTATCCTATAGAACACCTTTGGGATGTTTTGGAACGCCGATTTCATCCCAGGCCTCACTGACTGACATCGATACCTCTCCTCAGTGCAGCACTCCGTGAAGAATGGGCTGCAATTCCGTAAGAAACATTCCAGCTCCTGACTGAACGTATGCGTTTAAGAGCGAAAGCTGTCATCAAGGCTAAGGACGGACCAACACCATATTGTATTCCAGCATTACCGATGGAGAGCGCCACAAACTTTTAAGTTATTTTCAGCCAGGTGTCCAGTTAATTTTGATCACATAGTGTATTATTTGTTATGATTTTGAAGACGTCCGTACTGACGCAAGTTTAAGAGCTTGTAAAGACAAAACAACTTCTCTACCAATTTTTGAATTGCGGGCCTTGAAAAATATTGCATGTATAGCGTGTGAGGGTAGGAAACCACTTCGACAACCCCTAGACTTCACATGCTCTCGCAAACAAGAACTGGAGTAGCAGTGGATTGACATTAAGCTCAACAGATGTTGAAGTTGGCATGCCACTCTCTCACTTTAACTACACTGTCAGTCAGGTTAATATTCATATTTTAGGTAATGTTCTTGATGTTCCCCAGTACTGCATTTGGTATGTTTAGCTTACGACTTTTTTTACATGCGGAAATTGTGTGCAGAATGTTCTTATAAGTGCATGTGTAATCTGTCGAGAACTTCTACCTGAGAGGCCGTAATATAGGGGACAGAGAACAGGAAGAGAGATAGATTTGGTGCTATAAATAATGCAGCGACCAGGCTGTGTAAGTGATTCTGGGTAGCAGCACTCAGAGGATCATACCTGCATAGGGACTTCTGGCCCTAGCACTCTCCTCCTTCCGCTGATGGTCGGTTGGGAGAGCGGCGGTTCGCAACACATCTTACCTGTACCAGGCGGCAGTCCGTCTCAAAGGCGGCCAGTTGTTTTTTTTTTTTCTTCTTTTTTTTCAAAGAGAGACTATGGCGCACTGAAAACATTTAGACTCGGATTTGGCACTGTGCGTTGTATCTCAGCAATTTATAGTATGTTGCAGTCATTTTATTTTAGTGTATTACTGCTTGTGTCATTTATTTCGTTTTGTTTGTTTCTCACTGTGTCTTGTCAGTGAGCTCTGTGTCACTTCTTGTGTGATGTTGCGTCGTTGCTAACAGCGTTGTGCAAGCTTTCGTCCAACAAATTTACAGTAGGTTTTGTTTCATGGGCTTAACATAAATGCGTGCATTATTTGAAAGAAGATCTGAGTATAGTGATGTATTACAATCGGAAACTTGTGGAAGTAGCAGTCGATTTGAATGCTTACGAGAAGCAAAGCTCGTGTTGTGTAGTGAGAAAGGCACTGATGTCGTCCAAAATGGAACACGAGTCAGCCACTGATGCAGAACAAGTCAGATCAGCGGAAGAAGTTAATTTAAATGAGTCTGAAAATAGACACAAATGTCAAATGCAGATTACTCCGATGATGCGGGTTCAGTTCACTCAGGAAATGAAGGTGGAAAGGATGACGACGTGACAGGTACATACAGGAAGAGGTACGGACAGGGAAAGTAACAGTCCTATTTCACGGACGAGGCATCATAGAGCAACTGACTTGCGTGCGACTAGTCCTTGGTACGTTACTTGAAGTGCGCAATCAGAATCTATCATTCAATTTATGCAACAGGCACAGAAGAGGCGACAGGGAGGGGAGAGACGATAGGAGGAGGAAAAACAGAGGAAGGAATGAGAACAAGAGAGACAGGAGGAAGAAGATCAAAGACAGGAGATACTCATTAGTGAATCTAGGGAAATTCAGAAGCGACAAGACAAGGAGAAAAAGAAACAGGACTTAGTCATGAAAGAAATTAAGGGAATTCAAAGGAGGGCTGATGAGTTTGTCGAAAACATAAATCAGGTCAAGAATGAAGTTATGGGTGTAAAGGCAGAGACTGAAGACATTAAGAAAACATCAAATGAGACGCGAGAAGTAGCAGTATAGTCAAAACGTGAGGCTAGGAGAGCCAGATTAGAAGTATGAGGTACCCAAAAAATGCCCAGACTGCGCGAGATCACGTAGCGCTGGCATAGGTCGAAGTGAGCGCAATCAAGAAGGCGATATCTGCTCTCAAAAAGCAGGGGCAAAGAGTGACTGAAAAGACACGGGAAGAAATGTTAGAGATCAGAAACGAGCAAAGACGTCTGACTACCCAGCAGAATGAACTGGTGGCTGAGATAAGACAAAGATGCGAACGCATCGCTCTTGTACAAATTCAGCCAGAAGCAACTGCACGTTGCCTTGAGTTCGTTGGTCACCAGGAATGTCAAAGACAAAATTTTGCCACCCAACCTGAAGCCACATCCCTGGCTCAGGCCGACGTACTGTAGGAGCGCTCGCTTAAAGGGCTACGACGCTCTGCAGAGTGCGTGCAGTCATTGGCGTGTAGTTTACAAAGTACGGAGCCTGACAACAACTGCGCGCTACTCAGACGTACGGAAACATTACTACATGACTCTGATGACGCGAGACTAGGGTACAACAGTATTCAGGAATCGGTCGGACATGAAATCTTGGGCGCATGTGCGCCAGAATTTAGAGAATGTCCAGGGGCTCAAAATTATGATATTTCGATCTGAAACATTTTCTCTCAATTCAAAATTTTCAGGTTTACAATGAGAACCACAATTCATTATACCCCAGATCATGGATTGTTGAATGTGATAGGGTACTACCCGAGTTATGGCCACTAGTGTACAAATTGGAATTTGTCCGTGGATACCTGGAAGGTTCAATAGCGAAGCACATGCTTAGCGTTGCAGTTACGGCGAATTCACAGAGGCTTTCCTAAATATGTACCAGTCACAGGACAAAGAAGAAGGTTTTAAACAGGAGACTGTGTTAGGGAAGGATTAGGAAAAATTGTGGTGCCGCAGTCCCGTAAAGTTTCCCGAGACACTTGCCAACAAGAACCGTTACCTGGACCAACTGTATAGTGACTAGGAGATAATGCGACACTGCTACTTGAAACTGTCATTTAGGTTCCAGAAACTGCTCACTGGCAAATGTAATGACACAATAGAGTCATTCAAAAGCGCCCTACAAGAATTTGTCAAGGAAGCACAAAACGCGAGGGATAGAGTGAGGCATAATAGATGAAATTCGCAAGGTGCATCAGGTGGATATAATGACGGTCAAATCACAAGTGGAAACAGTGCGGCAAGAAACCGTTATCCAGGCCAAAGATTTAGCAACGAGCGCCAGTGGAATGATACTCGTAGAAGCAGTCGGGGCACGTATGGTGGTAATTTTCAAGAAAGCCGGAGGAAAATGAAAAATTCTAACTAGTTCACGCAACCGGTCTGGAACTCAGGGCCAACAAGGAATACTGGATGGACTGCTAGGCGAAGTCCGCAATATCATCACCAGAATGACGTAGGGGAAATCAGACAACATAATCCCTCAAACAGAAAACACAGCAGAGGTCCGAGTACGAACAGGCAGTCGGCCACTGCGGCCACGCCCTTCATAGAATGATACTTATATGTTACATCATAAGTTGGTGTTAAGAAACATTAGTGTCCTGCTCGTTTATGTAGTCATTTAGCGTATTGTTCTACATTTGTTATCATTTACACTTTATGGATGATTTATTATTATAGTTAAAGAACTAGATCTTCTCCTGCCGCATCTGATCAATACGTTTGGCATTTGTAGTTCTATGCACAGTCCGAATAATTTACCGCAAATTTGAGACGTACTGGTATACTCTCATGTTTCACAGATAGAAACTTAATTCATGGATAGGAATGTGCCAATTTTTCGGAGGAAACCTCTTGTATTCATGATAGAACTGGTTGGTTCAACACTTCAACATTGCTGTATTAGTAGCGTGTCACGCCAAGCAAAGTTATGTGTTGGAACAGCGCGAAAATTGCATTTTTGGCTCAGAAATAATTGTACAAGTCTTGGAGACACAATTCTTCTCAGAATTCTTCTTGTAATGTAGTGATGGTTTGGTTTCTTCCGCTGACATTGTGTGCATTGCCGGTGGGGTAGCTATACGCACGATCTGTTCGACCATTCGCAGTTAGGAGGCGATAGTGGTGCCACAGAAGTTGATTTGTGATCCGATAGCGGATGCTGACATGATTTTAACCACGCCACGGATACTGATTGGTTATCTTGCGAGATGGCCCTTTTGGTGCGGTTCCATTAGGGTTATCGCCAGCGGAGCGATGTGTGCTCGTTGGTGGCTTTCGAGCGTGGTTACAGTTATGGTAATCGCCTAAGATGCGATATTTTTCGTTGGCGGTGCTTTTTTTTTTTTTGTCTGTGGTTACCGCTTATGGATTATCGCCAGTATTACGATGATGTTTGCCTTGTTTCGATTATGGATCGCTAGCGCCCGAGGCGCGTCATCAGCAAAGTTGCGTACTACGCGGCGTGAGCACATGGAGTGGGAGTTACGGTAGTATGTATTTAGATGAATAGGAACAAAATGGCGAACGGGACCAGACAAAAAAAGTGAAGATAATCACAAATCCTTATGCACTACAAATTATAAAAAAAACTGGCGTTTTATGTCTTTGCAGCACCTCTTAATTGATGATTTCTATACGTCGATTTTTGAGAGTTATTGGTCAGTTTCAGAGGGAAAAGTGAATTCGTGCCGATGTCTGATCTATCCTAAGAGCAAAGGAGTGTACAGATGGAGGTGAGTAGTAATCGACCCAGCTACTGCGCCAAATATCCACATCAGCGTCACTAACCAATAAGGTGACATCAGGAGACCGAGCGAGGTGGCGCAGTGGTTAGACACTGGACTCGCATTCGGGAGGACGACGGTTCAATCCCGCGTCCGGTCATCCTGATTTAGGTTTTCCGTGATTTCCCTAAATCGCTCCAGGCAAATGCCGGGATGGTTCCTTTCAAAGGGCACGGCCGACTTCCTTCCCCGTCCTTCCCTAATCCGATGAGACCAATGACCTCGCTGTCTGGTCTCCTTCCCCAAACCAACCAACCAACCAACCAGCATCAGGAGAAGTATCCGGGTTAGCGTGAAGTAGAAATGGTTAGAGGTAGCTAGATTTGGTATTGGGTAGAATATAATTAGAAGTAAGTGTTGCATGGTGTGAGAGTGCCTGAAGTATGAACGTGCGGGCTTTGCCAGCTTAAACCATTTTAGTGCATGAGTGGTGTTGAGAAACTAACAAAGCAGTGACATACACAACAGCAACTCGGCTTCACTACTAGCAAATGATTAGTTTATTTCTTTTAGATAGAGAGTAATTAGAAACGATAGTGCGATTTTTTAATAAAGCATCCTTACTAGTGACGTTGAAAGACAGTAGTAAGACACTCTTTTGCAGTAGTCATATTGTAAAGTTTCAACTACAAACAGTTTATATTTTTCTTGTGATTTTCTATGTAAGCGTTTTTGCAAACATTCAGTGTAAAAACACGCAACTAAAATATGCTGTAAGGATTGTGCAGAAAACTGCGGTGTTCCAAACGGCAAGCGAGAAGCGGGCCGCGGTTGGAGGTGGCTGGCACCGCATACCACAATGCGGCTGGTGGGGCTGGATTGTGAAGTAGCGCGGCGTGCCACTGCCGGTGTGATGTCATAAGAGGGCGACCACCCCAAGAAAGTGATCAGCTGACACGACATGGCCACATGGCCACATCGGCAGCTGTCAGCTACAGATGACCGATCAGCCCCCTCCCCAAGGTGACAGGGCAGGCAGTTGGCTGACGTGATGACACTGGGGCCGGTCAAGGGCGACATTGGCGTGAACAGAGCCCCATTCAGCCCTTTCATTCATGCCAATGGAGAGTGAAAGCAACAGCAGGGGTACCACACCTGCAGCCAGCAGGTAAAGGAAGCTCGCCACTGACGTCATGCGACCACCTGGAGCCACCTCTGTTTCATACAAGAGTTTCGAGGACCAGACCTGAGTACAAACCACTGCTGACAAGAAAGGAGGGATTAGAGAGCGCCAGACCAAGCGACTGACTTCTCCTGACACTTGCTACAATCACTGACAACTGATGCTGGAGCCGGCCAGAGTGGCCTTGCGGTTCTAGGCTCTACAGTCTGGAACCGCGCGACCGCTACGGTCGCAGGTTCGAATCCTGCACCGGGCATGGATGTGTGTTATGTCCTTAGGTTAGTTAGGTCAGACGTTAAGTCCCACAGTGCTCAGAGCCATTTGAACCATTTGAACTGCTGCTGGAGGACTGTCTTCAACAAGAGCGACAGTTTGTCAACTGCTGCCCCATCTCTGGTCTGTAAATAGGCCAAGTGCCTACTTGTTGCTGCCATAGACTGGAGACAGGTCCTGCCACAGACACCGTTGCTGTTTAGTAAAGGGGTAACCCTTCTCAACCAACACACCCCCTACACCTGTCACATCCAACCTGTTGCACACCTCATGAGTGTAGTGCTGCGTTCAGTCGCGTGACTAATGTAAAGTTACTTTTTTGGACTCCCTAAAAAACCTTCACAAGGGTGCAGTAGGATGCTTAAAATATGTTTGTATTTTTTTAAGTTCTTTTTTGTGTGCCTTGCTGTATTTATTTTATTAGGTTAGATGTAATTTTTTCACCTTTTACATGTATACTGCGGTACAACGTCACTCTCATCTAAAATCTAAGATTGACAAAATATCACACACACGCCAGATAACCAGATACAGGAATATTCAAACCAGTTCCTGAAAGTGCTCGCCTTCCTACTCTTTCTTTGTCATTTGCGTAAAGTCTCACTATGTCTCACATGTCATTTAGATATTATCCATTTTGCGTAAGCACAATTTAATCTGCTGTACTAAAAGAAATAGATTTGCTGAATGCTTCGATAGAATTTCTCATCTTATAGTCTCGATGGAAGACTGAATCACTGTGAATGCTTGGGCAGGGGTCACAAAATCTGTAAGGGCAGAGAATGCTCAATGCTCAACGATACTGTATTGTGGTTAGGGAAAGAAATCATATCTTATTTCAGCTTCAGTGTGAATGGGTTATTTAAATGTCTGCATCACCTTTTAATTGTTAAATCATTGTATTTATGCTCAGGGGCCCATGTCGAAGACCTATGGTTCCACGGGTACAATTCTGCCAACCAGCAAATCACAAAACTTTTAAAGGCATCCAGCAGTGAGTATGACACCTGGTTGAATGAGGTCAAGGCAGGGTGCGGTTTTTTTGGTTTTTGGTTGGCAAAGCTGTCGGTGTCTGAACATGTCATTCTCAAAGACCCAAATAAAGTCTCATAATTTCTTCTGCTCCATGTCACACTAATCTCCTTATTGAAGTGGGACACTCATCAAGCATAAATTATTGGATAATGGTTAGGTAGTAAGAAGTGGCACGCCACACTCTCCCTTTAACAGTATTGTTACATTCACATTTTAGGCCGTGATCTCCACGTTCGCAAGTACTACATTTGGTATGTGTGGTCTATTACTTGTTTACATGAGGAAAATGTTGGCAGAATGTTCTTATAACTGCATGTCTAATTTGTAGAGAACATGTACCCAAGTGCCCATAGCGGTCGTGACGGAGAACAGGGAGAGAGATGTATTTGGGGCTATAAATACTGAGTACAGCGATCAGTGATTCTGGGAAACACCACTCAGTGTATCATACCTGCAGAGGGACTTCAGGCCGTAACACTCCCCTCGTTTCGCTTATGGTCGGACAGGAGGCCGCTGGTTCGCAAAACATTTTACCTGGGCCAGGCGACAGTCGATAGCAAAGGCGGCCAGTTGACGGAAAGTGCGTGGAGGAAGCTACTTAATACTGCTGGAAAGTGGGCCTTAGTGCAAACAGTGGGAGGTCATACAACTCCATGCATTCTCATGTCAGAAGCTGGGACGATGTGGACAGAGCAGATGGTGCATATGTTTAAAGGAGGCAAGACTGTAACTACGCTAACGCCAGGAAGTCGCCAGGTTCTTTTAGTGACCAGCAAAAAAAAACACGTATATTTCACGGGCATGACTGTCTGGGAAGCTTAACAGCCTTCTTTCAGAAACTGGAAATGGTCGGCTTGGAAAGGTTAGATCTGTCAGTAAATGAGGAACATTGGTCCCGTCTAAGTCGATTTCCTTTTTTTTCTTGCCCAAACATGGCCATATTTAACGTGAGAACGACGCCTACATAGCTAAAAATCTTCTTTTTTCAGACAAGAGAGATTTGGAGTCGATGATTGCCTCTTATCAGGATATGCAAAGTGCTCTTCCAACGTGGGAACCTTGGCGCTGTGTCTGGATTGGCTACCGGGCCAATACAACATTCAAGAGGGGAGATTCAGTGAGTAAATGATAATTCAATTGGTTTGTACAACGTGAGGGTGGTTTCGTTTCCTCTAGTTTGGCTCTCATACCGAGGATTGGTGGAAAGTGGTGGTGATTCTTTGCGTTTTTCGTCTTCTGGTCCTCCCCTGGTAGAAAACCATAGATCTTTCCCTTGTGGGTGAGACTTGTGGTGTATATCTTGTGGTACACTAAGAGCCAGTGGCAAACTGTACCGAGGATAGAACTGCATATCTTCTCGTACATATCGTGTGTCACGGTAGTGAACTTACTCGTCATGCGTCGGCCGTCCGACATTTGACAATTCCAGCACGCACGGTCGTGCCTTTGAGTCAGATCGGTTTGGCCAGACAAGCGAACGGGTGCACCTCACACTGAAATATGCCGGGATTTCAGGGCTCTGATAGGGAAGTTCCCGCGTTCTGATAACCACAACGTCAGACCGCGTAGTTTGCAAATTTTCGTGGGTGCCGCTCCGCGCTCACAGTGCGCCGTTTTCTGCTGCAGCCTGAATCAAGGTGAGAGGGTAAGATATAGCTGCACTGGTGTAGAGTTGTTAAGTGATATTCACAGCTCCCTGTACTCAGGTGAACCTCATTTTGTAGCATACTTAATCGTGGTTAATTCCATTTGAATAGAGTTGGACCTCGCAGTAGATTCATTGTTGGTTAAAAACAGTGTTGGTTGCAATTTTTGTTTTTTGTTTTTCAAGTATGCGTTTCGCCTTATTTAGGCATCTTCAGGTTATCTTAATTTGGTATTTCTTAGAAGGATCCTTTAGACAGTGTAGCCAAAGGGCATCGTCGAATATATCATGCCAACCTCGCCTTCGTTAAACTCAGTAAAAACTTTTCTAGCAGCCCTTTGACTACACTCTGTAAAGGATCCTTCTAAGAAATACCAAATTAAGATAACCTGAAGATGCCTAAATAAGGCGAAACGCGTAGTTGAAAAATAAAAAACCAAAATTGCAACCAAGGCTGTTTTTAACCAATACTATTAAGCACTGGCTGCTGTATGCCACATACGGATATGGATTGGAAGAATTTCTCCAGTGGATTCATATAAACGAAGTCAGATTGCCTCGTAAAAGGGATTAATTCAGGGAAGAATTTGTATAGCTTCCACTCCCGATGTATGCTTTGCCAATCAAACACTATCCCTTTTCTGAATCGTGTTTGTCATTTTTTGTGTAAGATTTATCAGCTCGTTGTATTTAAAAAGGATTAATAAAAATGTACTTTGTAATTTTAAATACGTCACTGTTTTCATTCATACTCCCTCAACTATTCACTATTTGTATTTTATTGTGGTGGTACATGGGTACACCAGCAATTTAAGCTTCACTCTTATTAAATCAATTAATTTGATTATTGAGTTCTGATAGAGGCCACATTCATAGGCAACAAAAGCGCCATGAGTACATTCACTAATTCACATATAAAAATTGAGTGTGTACCACAAGATTTGGTCGTTATTTAGAAGATAATACTTTTTGATGACGAACTGAACCCCTCAGCTGCAGATAGGTGTTGTTGATATACCTCGATGTGGACAGCTGAAAATGTGTGCCCCGACCGGTACTCGAACCCGGGATCTCCTGCTTACATGGCAGACGCTCTATCCATCTGAGCCACCGAGGACACAGATGAATATATAATACTTCTTCCTGTAAACGTAATAAGATTTAACATCACTCAGAGCTACATTTACGATTAAATCAAGCGGCGGCTTGCAAAGTCTCTGTACAGATACAGTTTTAAACTGGTCAACAAAACAAAGGTGAGCGGGTAGCATCGAGGGTTGGCGAACTGGGGGGGGGGGGGGGGGGTCATTGAGGAACCATTTGTCGTTTTATTCACACGTATGGCAATACTGCTGCCTCCCCCTGCCCTTGCAGCCCTGTCCCCCTCCCACATGGTCAGGCCACCGGAGGACGTCCAATGGTTTTCAACAATTCCTAGTGGTTCCACCCTGTATATTAGACGAAAATTTTCAGTCACTCTACACTCCAAAGGGGTCACGTCACGTTAATGGGGTAGCAGCCCCATGATGTCCTTACAGAAGGACTGAATTGTCCGGAGGTTCTCATCACTGTCGAAAAAGTCGCCCTGTTGCTTATCACGCTGCGAACATTCGTTTTAGCTCGCTCAGTGTGTGGGAATGGACACCAGAAGGGAAGGGTGGCTTAATCAACATCGATTTTGCCACCTTCTGAGGTCTTTTAATATCGGCTCCGAGTGGCAGTTAATTTGAAATGGTTTTCTAGGCCACATACAAGAAAACCGCGTGATTTCCACGCTTGGCATTGCGGTCCTGACCTCCATCGCAGAGGCGTCACAGTAAGGAGTGAAATGTGAGTAAGAAGGGGCCTGGCACGTCCACAATGGCGTTGGGAAGAATTACAATGAAATTTGGTGCTAAAGCGACGTCATTAACCCACCTTACACCCCACATGACCTTCTGAGCTCTTGCTGTTTTTCGTATTTGTCGACATCTTGCTGTTTGAGGTATCGCCAAGCCTGAGGGTGAAGTCGCAGCGCGCCAAGCTTTTATAAAATTACAGAGGATGGTTGTAGGCAGCCCTGAGCCAAATTCAAACTGCGGCGTCGCAGTGGGAGACAATGAAAGGAATTTAAAAAAAAAGTGACCCTCTTTGTGATGTGCAGCGTATTTATCAACTCCACAGTGCTCACCGTTACATGTTGTCACATCAACTTTCAATCTCAATATCTCTGTGGTACGTAAAGCATCCATTGAATTAAATGTCATTTTAACGCCACAGCCGTTATAGACGCCGGTCTACTGGAAATAGTGTGTCGTTATTTCCATCATGCACGATAGTCCCTTCGTCCTGAAACTGATGGCGGAACCCATCATTTAACATGACAGACTTCCGCAATCCTCTGGTTCACACTTTTTTGTAACGACGAAACGACAGTATTGTGTGCCGGTATCAGTTAAACGTGACATCGTTATATCGTGTTAAGCGTTGAACGTGAGGCAGTTATAAAAATATATGTTATTTATTTTCATTGTCAGCGTTCCTTCTAACGTTACCGCCGGCTAAACTGCACCCAACGGCGTCAGTGAAGGCCAAACTAAGTTTATTTCTTCTGTAAATAACCCGTTTAACGCTGAGACTGGTGACACAATTTTGATGCTTCCTGGTTTCCGTCTGTCCACGTCCAACTGTACATTAAAAGTGCCGAGGGACCTGCAGCATCAGTTTATTTGGTCGAGATGGTGAAAAATATTCCTCACGGGCAACGTAGGTTGTATCAACATTAAGTTTCATTACAGCTCTCATAAGCGGACTTCTCTCGGAGAATGGAGTATTATTTTTACTAGAGAGAATTCCACTGTGAAACGAGTATGATATTCTTCCTGTTACTGTAGTTCCTTACGGTTGGTAAATATTTTAGTGTCAGTCTTTTATTTGGCTTGACGGGGATCATAGTATCTTTCTACGTTGTACCCATACTTTCCCGCCTACTTATCTACTACACTACACATCCTCTATAGATTGTTCCACGTAATTCCACTCTCTGGCTGCTCCTACAATTCTGCCCCCCTCCCCCTCCTTTTACTTATTTTGCAACCAAGTGAAGAATTCCTAAATACCATAGCATATGAATGAATAATGGACCTTTCTCTCACATAATTCTATCAGATATGAAGACAGTGACGTACCTGACGGTGAACTGTACAAAACTGACCAAAAGATGATTGTCCAGAACTGAAGAGTGAAATGTAAAACAAATTTGTTGTCCCTATTAACAGCATGTTGTCAATGACTAGATAGCCTATATAGTAACCACTATTCGTAGGTGATTTTTTTGTTAATTTCTCCTCTCGAACGTCGCATTTGTAGACGGCCATAAAGCCATTTGATAAGTGACTTAAGCCCGTTTAAAAACCATCTACAATACTCACGAAGGCCACAGATCTGACTGTTTAAACTATCAGCCTCGTCTTTCATAGTAACGTCACTTAGGTACTATATCTGAGGGATGTGAGAGAACTTAATATCTAAATGTCATAATTCTTGGGTAGCTGATACAATACCTCTTTTCAAATTACGTGAACGCTTCACGCGATCTCAGATTGGCTATTGATGATAGGTGTACGGATGAGCGTAGAATATAATCAAGGCTACCTACAATGAGTAGATCCAATCAGCCAGTGGAACCTACATAATCAATCTAATTGGCAGTCTCTGTATTGATGCGGTGCGTCATGATGCAATGACGATTCCTCTTGGTGAGTATTGTTTACAGGTTTTTGTCTAATGCAAAGTCATGTACATTCATTCCGGTCAACCACCGATTTATGGTTACATTTATCACCATACTCGCAGGAGCATGAAATGTATTGGGAAAGAAAGGCGCTGTCGCTCTTGGTGTCTACTTAATTCCATCAGTCACATATCTCCGCAGTCATTTACGACCTTGGATAACAAAGAAGCAGTGTCTGATTCTACAATTATTACAGTACAAAAGGGGTTATACTTCAGAATGCATATCAGAATTTGCGAATCAAAGACATTACGCAAGCAGCGTAAGTCTGTACTGTTGTTGTTTGATTTGCTGGGTCTAGATTGGGGTCCAGGCAGATGAAATGGCTGCTTTTGTTAGCAGCGTGTCTGCACTGTTGTGGTTTGTTTTGCTGGCTCTACATTGGGTCTCTAGTTGATGTAGTGGTTATGTTTGTTAGCAGCGCGAGAGTATAATGTTGTGGTTTTCTTTGCTGCCCATACATGGAGCCACAGTTGATGTAGTGGTTACTTTTGTTAGTAGCGTTAGTAGATACTGTAGTGGTTTGCTTTGCCGGCTCTACATTGGCCCCTAGCGATGTTGTGGCTACATTTGTTAGTCCCACACTGTGCGCCAAGTATGGACTGACTCTTCTTGTCCTATTAGCCATTTAAATAAGTGCTCAGAGCCAGAGAGCTGAAGGTAAAGCAATGACAATCAGATTGTTGGCGAACAAGTTGCGTGAAGCAAAGTCGGCTAATAGGGAACTTCGTATATAAAACTAACAAATGAATTAATTGGCGAAGATGAATCCAAACATAAAACTAGGTGACAAAGGAATACAGAGATCAGTGATCATCTAAATGAGACAAATCCTTGCTTGATGCGTATGTAGCCTTTTTTAATTGTTCATCCTTCCCTCTCTGTTCCGTCTGTGACAAGTCTCCACTACGTTGTGCCGTTAATCCGAAGTAATATGGTATCCTTTCCCCCTCCAATAGTGGGAAGTGCTCCTACTCGTTCAAACTTCTTACCTCCTGTCAGTTTATGAGCGATTCTCTCCCCCTCTGCCCTCCCCCTCTCCACAGTTATATATATAAAAGAAAAACTGTTGCCAGGTTCCATCGACTTCCGGACATCACATATCTTCTCGCATAGTGATTGTAGCCATGTTCAGTGTCGTTTTAGGCAATATAACACAGCATGAGCTATGTAGCAGACGAAAAAGTGAGCTTCGCGTTAACTGCACCCAGCAGCATGTGGGTTCCTGACATCAGCTCACACATAATGCAGCAGAGAGAGGTGAGGAATACAGCGGATGTCCGCTATTATCATAGGCTCGAGGAAGTCATGGGAGTGGGCACATGTCTAGGGATGAACGTTGGTGCCTGGTCACTTTATGGCTGCCTTGCCGAAAGATTTATGGGGAAAGGTGTGTGGGTAATGACTAATAAGGGGCCTCATACAACAAGGCAGACATCATAGTACAAACTATGCTGAAAGAGATAAGCACAGCCAAATATATGGGTGCTCTGTGGTTTGTCCAAGTCATGTCCTCATGATCCACCTACTCAAAGAATTCGGCATGATTACCACATAGTTACATGTACTGTGAGGCGATTGTGGAAGATTCGATATATTCGAGCTACGAACTTCCTCGTTAGTTCACGAGTGCCCCAAAAGCCATCCAGTGCATGTGTCCAGCATGAAAGCTGTCCAGCCCATTCACGACTTTCTCACTAGCCTGCAACATCTATTTAGGGAAGCACTAGCTACTGGGTGCCAGACATATGGGTATCCAGAACAATAAATTGGTTTCTTCAGCAGCTGAGGAGGCCTATAAAGCTGGAACAATCTTAGCACTATTGTCTCCTTCCATACTAAAGATTTGGCCTTCTTCAGAATCCCTGTTTTTCAGAATGTCAGTAAGTTTGTAGTGTGACTGAAGTTAGTTATATCGTTATTTCAACGTATAACATAATTATAGATTCAGGAACATGCACGGTATTGCTTAAAAATTACTCTGGGTGGTATCACGTGTCGATACCACCCCACGGGCGCCATAGCGATGGAATTTCAAGTTTCCGTGAGACGCAGACAGCAATCGTGTGGGATCCGGCAGCCCAAATGGAGCACATCCATGCTACGGTCGCAGGTTCGAATCCTGCCTCGGGTATGGATGTGTGTGATGTACTTAGGGCCGGCCGAAGTGGCTGTGCGGTTAAAGGCGCTGCAGTCTGGAACCGCGAGACCGCTACGGTCACAGGTTCGAATCCTGCCTCGGGCATGGATGTTTGTGATGTCCTTAGGTTAGTTAGGTTTAACTAGTTCTAAGTTCTAGGGGACTAATGACCTCAGCAGTTGAGTCCCATAGTGCTCAGAGTCATTTGAACCATTTTTTTAAACCATTTGAACCATGTCCTTAGGTTACTCAGGTTTAAGTAGTTCTACGCCTAGGCGACTGATGACCTCAGATTTTAAGTCTCATTGTGCTTAGAGTCATTTGAACCATTTGATTTGGCGCACATCCTCTGAGCCACGCCTCTAGCGGCTCACTTGTCAGTACCTCGAGCGCCCTGTGTAGCGGCAACATAGGAGGGCCGGCGGCAGCAACTCACAATGGGAGGCCACAACGTTGGGATCGCAGATTTATTTCAGATTTTGTACACCTTTAGTAGGCCATTAAAACAACATATAGTGCAAGCAGTAAGGTGCACTATGAGCTTGAGCGTTGTCCTGCAAAATGATAGTCAGGTCCTGCAGAAACTGTCATCACTTCTGTCTCTAAGCTGGTCGTAGGTTGTGTTCCAAAAATGAATAGCATAAAGACAGGTGATGACACTTTCTGCAGCATCTGACCGTCATTTTGCAGGACAATGCTCAAGCACGTACAGTGCAAGCTGTTACTGATTTGTTTCAGTGATAAGGCTACTAAGTGCTATACCACCTACTGCACTCGCCTGACTTAAGCCCTCGTAAGTTCAATTAGATTTCTAAACTGAAGGAAACTCCACGGCATTCGCTTCAGAACTGCTACAAATTCGTCGGGCAATAGACCGCGCCGCTCGAACAGTCAACACAACTGGCACTGCTAAGGGTATCCTACGACTTCCACATCGCTGGTGACTAGTTTGAAGGTCAGCAAAACTTTGAAACACTTATCTATTTTGTATGAGCTGTAAATAAATACTGATCTGGCCATTAAAATTGCTATACTAAGAAGAAAAGCAGATGATAAACGGGTATTCATTCGACAAATATATTATACTAGAACTGACATGTGATTACGTTTTCACGCAATTTGGGTGCACAGATCCTGAGAAATCAGTACCCAGAACAACCACCTCTGGCCATAATAACGGCGTTGATACGCCTGGGCAAGGAGTCAGAGCTTGGATGGCGTGTACAGGTACAGCTGCCAATGCAGCTTCAACACGATACCACAGTTCATCAAGAGTAGTGACTGGCGCATCGTGACGAGCCAGTTTCTCGGCCACCATTGAACAGACGTTTTAAGTCGGTGAGAGATTTGGAGAATGTGCTGGCCAGGGCAGCAGTCGAACACTTTCGTATCCAGAAAGGCCCGTACAGGACCTGCAACATGCGGTCGTGCATTATCCTGCTGAAATGTAGGGTTTCGCAGGGATCAAATGAAGGGTAGAGCCACGGGTCGTAACACATCTGAAATGTAACGTCCACTGTTCAATGTGAACAAGAGGTGACCGAGACGTGTAACTAATGGCACCCGATACCATCACGCTGGGTGATACGCCAGTATGGCGATGAAGAATACACGCTTCCAATGTGCATTCACATCGATGTCGCCAAACACGAATGCGACCATCGTGATGCTGTAAACAGAACCGGGATTCATGCGAAAAAGTGACATTTTGCCATTCGTACACTCAGGTTTGTCGTTGAGTACACCATCGCAGGCGCTCCTGCCTGTGATGCAGCGTCAAGGGTAACCGCAGCCATTGTCTCCGAGCTGATAGTCCATGCTGCTGCAAACGTCGTCGAACTGTTCGTGCAGTTGGTTGTTGTCTTGCAGACGTCACCATCTGTTGACTCAGGGATCGAGACGTGGGTGCACGCTCCGTTACAGCCATGCGGATAAGATGCCTGTCACCTCGACTGCTAGTGATAAGAGGCCGTTGGGATCCAGCACGGCGTTCCGTATTACCCTCCTGAACCCACCGATTCCATATTCTGCTAACAGTCATTGGATCTCGACCAACGCGAGCAGCAATATCGCGATACGATAAACCGCAATCGCCATAGGCTACAATCCGACCTTTATTAAACTCGGAAACGTGATGGTACGCATTTCTCCTCCTTACACGAGGCATCACAACAACGTTTCACTAGGCAACGCTGGTCAACTGCTGTTTGTGTATGAGAAATCGGTTGGAAACTTTCCTCATGTCAGCACGTTGTAGGTGTCGCCACCGGCGCCAAACTTGTGTGAATGCTCAGAAAAGCTAATCACTTGCATATCACAGCATCTTCTTCCTGTCGGTTAAATTTCGCTTCTGTAGCACGTCATCTTCGTGGTGTAGCAATTTTAATGGCCAGTAGGGTAGTTTCCACTATTAAAGTTTTAACCCTCGTAAATTAAATAATATGACTAGTGATGAAAAAAATATGGATTAAACATTAATTATGATATGGAGCCGAAACGTTGCCTGACACGTTCGCCTGTCAAAGCTAGAGAGCCTTTTTTTTCTTGCCTCATTTTGTTCATTACTGCTCGTTGTATTTCTTCGAGGCGGACGTCCCATGATGCTTCTTCAACTTCATTGTTGATCCATTCACCCAACTTTTTTTTATTACAGAAGACAGCCACCCCTCTGACCGAACACGAACACGCTGAGCTACCGTGTCGGCGACCTTGACTACCATGAACTCTTAAATTCAGCGCCTGCGCATAGATACGAGGGCTGTTCGGAAAGTAAGGTCCGATCGGTCGCTAAATGGAAATCACAGCGAAAGTCAAAAATGTTTTATTTGCTAGAGTCAGCTACACCTTCCAACTATTTTTCTATGCAGTCGCCGTTATGACTGAGACATTTGTCGTAGCATTGTACCAACTTCCCAATAACCTCGTCACAGAAGGCCTGTGCTTGATACTAAATCTCTAGTTGATCTGCAGCTTGTGGTCTGTGCCAAAATGTTGTCTTCATATCCGGCGGTTCGTGTGAACAGAGAGGGAACTCTGAGGGAGTCAAGTTCGGGCTGTATGGTGGGTGAAGAAACACTTGCCATAGAAAAAGCTGCGGGAGCCACCTCGTTGCCCCTTCCGTGTGCGGCCGAGGTTTGGCATGAAGAAGGAAATGCATGACAGTTATGTTGGATGGGCTGCATGAAATGAGACAAAATCTCTCACCGGTAGTCACACTTGGCAGGACACACCGTCTTCCAGACTTCTTAACGCGCTCACCGTGCGATCAGAATTGGAAAGAGCGACATGACGCGATCGATGGTAATACGAGAGACAAGTGTCAAACATATCTATGAGAAGTTTCTTCGGATTTTCATTGTGGTTTCCATTTCGCAATCGGTCGGAACTTACTTTCTGAATAGCCCTCGTACACCTGTTACATAATAGGCGCGTAAAACTTCTCTTGCGTTTTCCCCGGTATTGTCAGAGTAGTGTACCTTACTACTCGCACATTATGATGTTTTAATGGCGTACTACAGGTGCACAAAGTTTGAAGTAAATCTCTGGTGCCAACATGGTGCCTCCCTTTGTCGGTCCACTCGCGCTCGGAGCCACACAGCTACAGGTAGCTACGCAGATGCCGCCTGGCCGCGGATCCGTCACGAGTTCGGAGAAATAAAAGCTAAGTAAACATTCCGTTTGCTGTCATACCTTGTTCGGTAATCATTTCTGCTCCTGTACAGCTTTCCTATGACGACAGTTGCCGCACCACTCCGGAGCCCAGCTCTCCTTACTGTTGAGCACAAAGTCGTACAAAACACTCTGAGCTTTATTCAATCCAGTCTTTATTGACAGCCCAGAAACTCACTGCATCTCAAACTTTGATAATTAACTGCTCAATACATTTTTTGAGGTAGATTCCTTTGATTCCTAAAATGCAGACATATACAGGGTGGTCCATTGATCGTGACCCGGCCAAATTGGTTTGAATTGGGTTGTTTGGGGGAAGAGACCAAACAGCGAGGTCATCGGTCTCATCGGAATAGGGAAGGATGGGGAAGGACGTCGGCCGTGCCCTTTCAAAGGAACCATCCCGGCATTTGCCTGGAGCGATTTAGGGAAATCACGGAAAAACTAAAACATGATGGCCGGACGCGGGATTGAACCGTCGTCCTCCCGAATGCGAGTCCAGTTTGCTAACCACTGCACCACCTCGCTCGGTACGGACCGAGCCAAATATCTCACGAAATAAGCGTCATACGAAAAAACTACAAAGAACGAAACTTGTCTAGCTTGAAGGGGGAAACCAGACGGCGCTATGGTTGGCCCGCTAGATGGCGCTGCCATAGACCAAACGGATATCAACTGTTTTTTTTTTTAAATAGGAACCCCCATTTTTTATTACATATTCCTGTAGTACGTAAAGAAATATGAATTGTAAGTAGGCTGTTTAGGTTTTTATAATGATAACGCCACATAGCGCTCTGTATGAAAATCACTGGCTGTGCTGTGTGCAGTCTGTGGCTGGGTGGCATTATTTTAATATTCGCTATTGTAGTGTTGGGCTGTTGGCTGTTAACAGAGCATAGCGTTGCGCAGTTGGAGATGAGCCGCCAGCAGTGGTGGATGTGGGGAGCAAAATGGCAGAGTTTTGAGAGCGGATGATCTGGACGTGTGTCCATCAGAGGCAGTACATTAATGAGCAGTGGTTAGGGACTCTGGTTTCTGAAAAAGGATGTTGGAAACCAAGAATCGTACTTTAAGAGTTATGAAATGTGTGTACATGCATGAATGTATCACAATGCCGCCGAAAATGTTTTGGACACTGTTATATTCATAGGATTTTGTTTCTACAGATTTGTAACGCAAATATTTCGACCTGTGAAATTTTATTTGTATCAAACTGTCACTGTAGCGGAATCTGAAGTCGTAAATATTTCGGTAAGGAGGGTAGGTCACCTTGACGTAATGCACTGTAAGCACCCAGCTGCGTGACAGTTGCCTGGAAAAAAGCCATTAGTGTGTGCCTTTCAGAGGCACAGGTGGAGCAAAAAGGAGACCATTAACCTCGCTTTTGACATTCCTTTGTAGAAAGCATCACAAATACGACACGCTCATTACTTGGAAACATATCGTACTTTGTGCTTCTTACTAAAATGCTTATGAATTGGTGGGAAATATTCTTACATCTGCACACCTGATTATGACGTCTTTCTATGAGAATTGAGAGAATTTCTACTGATTTATGAAATGCCACATGACTATTGAATGATATTTTTATGCTTCGCTTTAGATAGTTGCTTATTTCATTTGATATCTGGTTTCCTGCTGTGTTGCAGAATTGGTTTTATAAAATAAAATTAATTTGTTAATGTGAAAACTTTCTGTCAACAGATCTGTTAAATAATAATTTTATGATCCACATTCTTCGAAAAATGAGCACTTGGAAAGGAAAGGACAATAGGAAGGGACTAATAACAGTAACTGAATACATAATTTTCTTTTCAACTACTTGGTAACTTTTTGGGTAGAATAACTTGTTGTGGTGCATCACTTTAATTACATAGACATTAAGATGTGAATAGACATTTCCCTTATATGCATTGTTGTCTTTAGTGCAATATTTTTTCTGCTTGAGCTTTGTCATGTTTAGGTATAAGTTATAGCATTTGCTGCTGCTGTTTGCCAGGCATAGTGCTACTGAATTTCACTTTGTATTACTCTGTTAAGCCAGTTTTACTACTGATTTATTTTTCTTATTTGCTGCACATTGCCTTATATTAGTTGTAATATTGCAATTGCTTTGCTAATTTAGATATACTGCTGCTTGCTTTGCCAATTTGCATATTTTGTCATTGCTGTTTGTGTTAATTTGTTGTTTGTTGCTGCATTGCCTCGTCCCTTAGTATACATATCTGAGCTCAGTAGATTTAAGTTAGCTTAAGAGGGCTAAACTATATAAGAAACTAGCTATTAAGAATAGGGAAAGAAGGCACTGAGAAGTTATATGAAAAAGATTTGATCAAAAAATGAGTATTGTCAATGAGAAATATTTATTTAACAGGGTTAGATAGGATTTTTTTTTGCAGGAGCAAATGTTGAAATAAGCGGAAAGATCTAAGGAATGAAGTTTTGGGTTGGACTGCAGTACCAAATGTCACACTGGAAACAAACCCTGTCCTGTTATTTTGTGTCATTCCACTATGTGTCTGTGTACCCTTGTGTATTTGTATTTTTCCTGTCTTCATGTGTTTAGCTAATAAGATTTATCTTGTAGAATTTTTCTAGTATTAAGCTACATTCACTATGATGAGGAATACTGTTATCCTCAAATATAATTTGCATTAATAATATGTTATTTTCTTTGTAAAGATGTTTATAGACATTATCAATTTTGTTTTGTTTCAATGCTCATGTGTGAAATTAATGTTTCGAAAACTATTCTCATTATTTTATAAATTTACTTATGTCATAATTCCTGTAACACTGATGTATATGTCTATTTCTATTCTTTTGTAAAGCCCATATTATTACAAATGTTATCTGTACTATTATGTTCTTTAATGATGTATTTTGTACCTTTTTAATTGTATTCTCATGTTGAAAATTTATAATTAGACACAAGTTCTTAAAATTAAGTTTCATTTCACTGCACACGTTTTTGTTGGTCATACTACACGCAGAATATGCGAGAAAAAAAAGGGGACTGATAGCATTTGCACGTGTGTTGATAATTCAGCAAGGGACTGGTTAACAGCATTACTGGTTCTAAAACAATTCCAAAAACTTTGTGGGTGCACAAGTGGTGGCTTATGGACTTGCTATATTGTCCGCAAGACTCTTCGATGGTGATTGTGCACCTGCACAGTCGCAACAGATGGCTGCTGGCCGTCTCTACAAGGACTACAGTGGGTCTGAATCTTTGATGGCTCACCAATACAATTATTTCTACAAGGACTGCAGTGGGTCTGCACCTCTGGTGGCCCACCAATACCATAATCTCTAACAGGACTACAGTGGTCTACTCTGTGATGACCTACCTACCAATATTCTTAAACTTCGACTGACTCTGCTGTGGGTTTGCTCTGTTGTGGCTCATTACCTGTCTACATGTCAGCACTGTCTTTCCGTTGGAAGGACAACACTACTTCTTCAAGACTGCATGGAACTCCACTACTTCCGTGTGCATTTTCTTTTACTGCTCATATTTTGAGAAAAACACTGCAGTTTTACTGTGATGAATGATCAGGACTGTCTTTATGGACTGTGAGAAAATTTTAGCTTTTGACCAACATTGTATCAATAAGTGTGTGCATTTGATTTCTTTGTTATTGTAACTGCGTAAATTTTTTTCAAAGCGGTATTGGCCACTACCCAAAACAATTTGTAAAATTTTTTGTTGGGAGCATGGGGGCTACGTAAGTAGGCTGTTTAGGTTTTTATATTGGTAACGCCACGTAGCGCTCTGTATGGAAATCACTGGCTGTGCTGTCTGCAGTCTGTGGCTGGGTGGCATTGTTGTAATATTCGCTATTGTAGTGTTGGGCTGTTGGCTATTAACAGCGCGTAGCGTTGCTCATTTGGAGGTGAGCCGCCAGCAGTGGTGGATGTGGGGAGAGAAATGGCGGAGTTTTGAGAGCGATGATCTGTACGTGTGTCCATCAGAGACAGTACATTTGTAAGACTGGATGTCATGAACTGCTATATATATATTATGACTTCTGAACACTATTAAGGTAAATACATTGTTTGTTCTCTACCAAAATCTTCCATTTGCTAACTATGCCTATCAGTAGTTAGTGCCTTCAGTAGTTTGAATCCTTTATTTAGCTGGAAGTAGTGGCGCTCGCTGTATTGCAGTAGTTCGCGTAACGAAGATTTTTGTGAGGTAAGTGATTTGTGAAAGGTATAGGTTAATGTTAGTCAGGGCCATTCTTTTGTAGGGATTATTGAAAGTCAGATTGCGTTGCGCTAAAAATATTGTGTGTAAGTTTAGTGTTAATCAGAATAGGTAAAGAGCGAAATGTCTGAGTACGTTCAGTTCAGCTCAGCTGTTTGAAAATCAAATAACGTAAGAGGTTTATCAGCATAGTAATTCATTAATTTTTCTAAGGCGACGTTTCAGAATGTTTTCGTTGGACCATGTTTTTCGCTTTGTGATAGATGGCGCTGTAATAGTCAGAAACATGTGCCTCACAATTTTAGACGAACAGTTAGTAACAGGTAGGTTTTTCAAATTAAAATACAGAACGTTGATCATTTTATTTCGGTTGTTACATGTGATACATGCACCTTTGCGAACTTATCATTTGTGAGAACACATGCTGTTACAGCGTGATTACCTGTAAATACCACATTAATGCAATAAATGCTCAAAATGATGTCCGTCAACCTCAATGCATTTGCCAATACGTGTAACGACATTCCTCTCAATAGCGAGTAGTTCGCCTTCCGTAATGTTCGCACATGCATTGACAATGCGCTGACGCACGTTGCCAGGCGTTGTCGGTGGATCACGATAGCAAATATCCTTCAACTTTCCCCACAGAAAGAAATCCTGGGACGTCAGATCCGATGAACGCGCTTCGACGACCAATCCACCTGTCATTAAATATGCTATTCAATACCGCTTCAACCGCACGCGAGCTATGTGCCGGACATCCATCATGTTGGAAGTACATCGCCATTCTGTCATGCAGTGACACATCTTGTAGTAACATCGATAGAATATTACGTAGGAAATCAGAGTACATTGCACCATTTAGATTGCCATCGATAAAATGGGGGCCAATTATCCTTCCTCCCATAATGCCGCACCATACATTAACCCGCCAAGGTCGCTGATGTTCCACTTGTCGCAGCCATCATGGATTTTCCGTTGCCCAATAATGCATATTATGCCGGTTTACGTTACCGCTGTTGGTGAATGACGCTTCGTCGCTAAATAGAACGCGTGTAAAAATTCTGTCATCGTCCCGTAGTTTTTCTTGTGCCCAATGGCAGAACTGTACAAGACGTTGAAATCTCGCCATGCAATTCCTGGTGCATAGAAATATGGTACGGGTGCAATCGATGTTGATGTAGCATTCTCAACACCGACGTTTTTGAGATTCCCGATTCTCGCGTAATTTGGCTGCTGCTGATGCGCGGATTAGCCGCGACAGCAGCTAAAACACCTACTTGGGCACCACCATTTGTTGCAAGTCGTGGTTGACGTTTCACAAGTGGCTGAACACTTCCTCTTTCCTTAAATAACGTAACTATCCGGCGAACGGTCCAGACACTTGGATGATGTCCAGGATACCGAGCAGCATACATAGCATACGCCCATTGGGCATTTTGATCACAATAGCCATACATCAACATGATATCGACCTTTTCCGCAATTGATAAACGGTCCATTTTAACACGGATAATGTATCACAAAGCAAATACCGTCCGCACTGCCGAATGTTACGTGATACCACGTACTTATACGTTTGTAACTGTTACAGCGCCATCTATCACAAACCGAAAAAAGTGATCCAACTAAAACATTCATTTTTTTTTCGTACTACACCAATATGTAATAAAAGTGGGGGTTCCTATTAAAAAAAACGCAGTTGATATCTGTTTGACCTATGGCAGCGCCATGTAGCTGGCCAACCATAGCGCCATCTGGTTTCCCCCTTCAAGCTAGACGAGTTACGTTCTTTGTAGTTTTTTCGTTTGATGCTTATTTCGTGAGATATTTGGCCTGGTCACTATCAATGGACCACCCTGTCTATGAAGTACATCATTTGATGTAATTAATTTTTCATTTAACGCTCCATGAATACATCATCATACGAGCGAATGATACGTATCAAAAGAGTTAGGAAACAAAGCGAGAAAATGACCACAAATCCTTTTTTTATTCATATACCAGTAATATTTGGTCGACACTGAAAATTATCAACGTGTGATGCAAGATAAGGTCAGGTCCATTGAAAAAAACCTGTTGGGTGTCTGTCAAAATAACGACAAAAATATGCCTGTGATTAATACGGCTCAAAGGGAAAAAACAGGAACTAAAAATTGATTACTGAACTTCAGTGGTATCTGTAACACGCTTTTACTATTAAAATGTGTAATGTTAATGGATTTACTCCATTATTTTCAAGTCTTCTATTTTTTAAGGTTGACTGGTACAATAAAATCCAAACAAAACGTGTTAGGTTCGTTTTGGTAAAGTGTTACCTAGGGAAGATTAATGTTAGAAACCCTCCTCCCAAACGTACCGTCAGATAGGTATGCGTATATATGCAGCTATTTTATGTTTTGCACAGTGTTCGAACGTTCCTTTCCAGTAGCGCAATAAGGGCTAAACGAAGAAGAATCAACAGAGGCAAGTTTGGAGTTCCTGTGTCACCAATGTTCTGTAAAGGTTCACATCCGCCATGACTGTGAAACATCCGTAAACCAGCTGCTGTGTCAAGCAAACGGTATAATCTACCGTCGAAAGCATAACACACTAATAAAAACCCAAGTTATGTAGTGCTAGCTAAAGTGAAACCGTTTCTCGTTGTGCTCATCAATGCTCAGTTTATTGATTGGCGACTCCATAGTGTCCTGTGCACTACGACCAGGTAATGGGTATACTTGGAAGGAGAGACAGCATTGGTCGTATATTTTTGTTTATTATCGCAAAATCGATTTTCGGTCACTTAGTGACCATCTTCAGTGCTGTAATATATAACTTAAATTAGTAAGCACTGGTGTCAATAAGCTTACGGCGATCACATAGACATGTGATCGCCGTAAGCTTATTGACACCAGTGCTTACTAATTTAAGTTATATATTACAGCACTGAAGATGGTCACTAAGTGACCGAAAATCGATTTTGCGATAATAAACAAAAATATACGACCAATGCTGTCTCTCCTTCCAAATGCTCAGTTTATTACTGCGAGCTTTACAATCATTTTTGGCAGTATGTGACAATTCTGTAATGAAAAGTCTGTGCCCTAGACTCTAGGATTGCTCAAGTTCCCCCTCTTGCTCTACCCTTTTAACCCCTTGCCTTCTTCTTGAAGATGATTTGCGTTATTGATACGAAATTCTACTTTTTTTGTACTTTGTATTACCATATTCGTTCGAGGCTTTTGAGCCACAGTTATACAAGTTCTTTGTGGGGAACTCGCCACGTGGATTTGTGAATGAAATGATGGGTACGGCAGAGGAACCTATAACAGTTGATACGGTGAATATGTGAGCAAACTAGAAGGTTTTCCAAATATTCGAAGTGACTCTAAGAGTGTAAAAACAAACAAGGTCGTAAAAAAACATATGTTGTTGTACCCAACATTGATTTTGTAACGTTCAGAGTATGCTGATACAATAGCTTCATACTTACCAATCATACAGAACCGTTCGCTCGACTTAAGACCCGTACCCCAAGACGTTCACCAGCATTCAAGAAAGGTAGTAGTAGCAATCCACTAAATTACACGCCCATATCAGTAACGTCGATATTCAGCAGGATTTTGGAAAACATATTGTGATCGAACATTATGAATTACCTCGAAGAAAACGGCCTATTGACAGTCAACACCGCTTAGAAAACATCGTTCTTGTGAAACACAACAAGCTCTTTACTCGCTTGCAGAACTGAGTGCTTTTAACAAGGAATTTCAAACTGAATCCTTATTTCTGGATTTCCGGAAGACTTTTGACACTGTACCACGCAAGCGGCTTGTAGTGAAATTGCTTGCTTATGGAATATCGTCTCAGTTATGTGACTGGATTCGTGATTTTCTGTCAGAGAAGTCAAAGTTCGTAGCAACAGAGGAAAGTCATCGAGTAAAACAGAAGCGATTTCTGGTGTTCCTAAAGGTAGTGTTATAGGCCCTTTGGTGTTCCTTATCTGTACAAACGATTTGGGAGACAATATGAGCAGCCGTCTTAGGTTGTTTGCAGATGACGCTGTCGTTTATCGACTAGTAAAGTCATCAGACAATCAAAACAAATTGCAAAACAATTTGGAAAAGATTACTGTACGGTGCGAAATTTGGAAATTGACGTTAAATAACGAAAAATGTGAGGTCATTCACTCGAGTGCTAAAAGGAATTCGATAAACTTCGGTTACATGATAAATCAGTCGAATCTAAAGGCCGCAAATTCAACTGAATACCTAGGAATTACAATTATGAACAACATAAATTGGAAAGAACACATAGAAAATGTCGTGGGGAAGGCTAACCAAAGATTGCGTTTTATTGCCAAGACACTCCGAAAAAATAACAGATCTACTAAGGAGATGGCCTACACTACGCTTGTCCGTTCTCTTTTAGAATACTGCTGGGCGATATGGGATCCTTACCAGGTAGGATTGACAGCGTATATAGAAAAAATTCAAAGAAGGGCAGCAAATTTTGTATTATTGCGAAATAGGGGCAAGAGTGTCATCGAAACGATACAGGATTGAAGGGTGGACATCATAAAAACAAAGGCATTTTTCGTTGCGGCGTAACCTTTCACAGAATTTCAATCACAAACTTTCACCTCCGAATGCGGTAATATTTTGTTGACACCGAACTGCATAGAGGGAAACGATCACCATAATATAGCGAGGGAAATTAGAGCTCACACGGAAGGATATAGGTGTCCCTTTCTTTCGCGTGCTGTACGAGACTGGAATAAAAGAGAATTCTGAAGGCGGTTCGATGAACCCTCTGCCATGCACTTAAATGTGATTTGTAGAGTGTCCATGTAGATGTAGATGTTTCCTTTAGAAGCTGGGTTGTATTGATTGACATTTCGTTAAGGAGTTAATTTACTGAAAAGTTTCAAGTAGTAGTTTTCAAAATGGCTCTGAGCACTATGGGACTCAACTGCTGAGGTCATTAGTCCCCTAGAACTTAGAACTAGTTAAACCTAACTAACCTAAGGACATCACAAACACCCATGCCCGAGGCAGGATTCGAACCTGCGACCGTAGCGGTCTTGCGGTTCCCGACTGCAGCGCCTTTAACCGCACGGCCACTTCGGCCGGCTAGTAGTTTTCCCCGGCTGATTCTGGAGGCGGTACTTCAATTCCACCCTGAGGTAATTCTTATGAAATATTGTTGGGCGTGAAGTACAGCTTAGGCTGAGTTCACTTTAGATAAGACGTGGAGTGAAATCAATCACAGTTTACGGGTTTTAATTATTATTATTGTTATTTACCTAAATACGCATGAAAAATTATATTTTAAAAGATGTTTTTAGAGTTTTCGGTAGCACTATGGCACTCTTCTTTACATCGAATTTGTTATCAGTTTGTGGTTCTAAGTGTTCAACGCTAGAAATTTCTTATCAGCATGTCGTCGTATCTTTTCCTTACAGGTTCTTAACACCATACAGTCGATTTTCTCGAAGTATGATTATAATGAATACGCTACAAACCTTTTGCTAGTGTTTATGGAAATGCCTTTAGCAACCCTTTTTAATTTAAGCTTGGTTTAACATATGTCACAACAGTCGCAAACAAAACAAACTCAGTATCTGTGGCCCTAAGGGAGATTCTCGCGGGACACAACGTATAATAAATGGATAATGACTGGTAGCTACATTTACGAGTTTTCACACTGAAGCTCATTGTTTCGTGCAAGACATATCTGAATTGAACCATAGTGGAAATGTTTCCTGTGAGGCTGTAACATTCTAATTTACTTTAGAGGATACCACGATACATTCTGTTTCTGACTGCTACAGCTAACAAACTTTTGTTTGTGGATTTTAAATACAAATTCTCTATCGACACGTGCCGGAGCGGACACAAAGCAGAAACAGTAGCACTGTTTGATACATTGAAAGAATAGATTGCATGTTATTGTTACAATAGAGGAAATAAAGAAGCAGTATATCTACCTGCAATACAGAGTCGTGAAAAAAGTACTGACTGAATCTGTTTCAAGCTGGTGTATTGTTCGGAAATGTATAACGGGAACTCCCATTCTGCCATACATAAATGTTTCGTCGCTGTTTTATTTGGGTTGCTATTGTCTTTTATACCGGCTATTTGTAAATCATAAACCGTTCTCTCAACAAAGTTCTATGTGACTACACATCTTTTCTAATAAACATGAACAACAAAAATAAAATAATCTCGGGTTTCATGCCGCGTCAAGTCGTTTGCTGCCCACGAGCTTTCTGCAGAGATCTCCTCTGCGATTGTCAACTGTTTGACTGTTGTGTGAATGCCCGCTGCCGAGCATGCCTTGATATATGAACACCAAAGTCTGCCTTTGTAAGCTGTGAGTTAAATGGAGCAGTAGTATAACGAGACAATTGGATGCGACTTTCATCGCATATATTGAGGATCACACCAGCCGTCATTTTGCGTTTTTTTTTGAAAAATAAAAGTAATGGGTGGCTCACCTGGTGGAATTCATTTCTGTGGCTTCCTCTTCGTAGACTGCACTTCAGTATCACTGTTTATTAGTTTCAGAAGGTTCTATCCTCGATAAATCTGAGGAGGGCGCCGAGATAGAACCCGAAACCCGCTTCTCTGTAACCAATTATACCAATAACTACACTGTCGAAGTAGTTAAATATTTGTCAACATAAACATTAATCTGTGGATAAAATATTCATTGAAAATTGACATCGCAAACAAGTTTTGCTGAATATTTATTGATCATCTGCCATCAAATCATGGTGAGAGAGAAGCGTACTCCATAGAGAAAAAAATAAACTGAATACCATCTTCCCTCGGCAGTCACAAATTGCTACAGCATCCAGTAACATTTGCTTTATTGCTTTAAATAGCGGTGGCTTAACTAAACAAGTTTTAGATATAGTATATTTAAGTCAACATTCAAAAGAATGTTAACCGCATCTGATTATGATGAATGCTGTTCCGGAAGGGCTCATAAATAGATTTCAGCGAATTGATACTAATAACAAAAATGATTTAAAGGCTTACAATTTTCTTATTGACAGTCGCCGTAGGTCGTACTTTTGACCTTTTGGTCTCTTTTATGCCGTACTAAACGTCTCTCGTCGGAGGAAGGCAATGGCAAACCACCTCCACTACGACCTTGCCTAGTACAGCGGTGCGGGTCTTCCGCATCGTTCCCCTACGCTCTGTAAAGAAGCATGGGACTTCATTTCCATTTTTTTTTCCAAACGTCTCTCAAGTTAGCAGAACGATACAGACAATGCAGACAACACTCACAACATTCCTACACACACAGCTGCTCAAGTGAATAAAGAGTAGACGACTATGAGGCTGGCATTGTTTGTCAGGGTTTCGTCGAGTTCCTTGGTCATTAGCTGCGTCGCACTAATAGCAGACAGTTTGTTTACAAATTTCTGTATTTCTATAAGAAGTTGGTAAAATGTTCTAAAATACTTCACTGACGGAAATAATGCAACACCAGGAAGGAGTTGATTGACATAAATGAAAATCTGTCGGCGCTTTTCTACATCTCGAAGATAATGTCTAATCAAAATTTGGTACCAGTCCCAGAAGAGTGGCGCTCGTAGCGTCACTGAGGATGCAAATTAGGTTTGCTTTAAGGGGGGTTTTACTATCTTTGCCCCGAAAAAAGCATGTTCTTTGAAAAATTTTTCTCGGTGTATTTTATAGATATCAATGTCAAATTTGGTTAAAATGTTTATTGATATTTCCTCTACAAACTGGAATTTTTTCGACCGGAAATTTCGACGTTATTTGGACGATAGGAAACAAAATGGCGGCCATTTGAAAAAAATAGGGTTTTTTCATTGATTTTTCGACATCGTAGGCCAAGTAAAAATATTTATAGTTGATGGATCGGAATAAAAGTGGTACAACTCCTCGACAATATAATTAGCTTCGTCTGAAACAAAGAATCATGCCAATAGTTTCGGTAGATTTGAAGTTACCATACCGCGCGATAAATAAGTCATTTCGAGAAAAACGCACTTGAAGTTTTGACTACATATAAATGTAATATTATGCATCTTAAATTCAATATTTTATTCCGGGTCCATAAACTAGTCCTTCCTCCTCCTCATAGACTGCGTTCTGCTCGATCTGGGCCATCCTGCTCTGCCCCAGAGCCGCTCGTACGGCCGGCGACAAGCGGTTGTCGGCCGCTTGAATCCGGTGGTCGTCCGAATGCTTGGCGAACTGCGTCGTATAGGGTCCCAGGGTGACGTCCATCGTTGTCAAGGTCTTCAGAATTCCTGAATACCCTACGTTGAAGCTGCTCACTGCCAGGAACGTCGCAATCTCCACAGTCTTCGCACCAGAATGCAAATGCTTGGGTGCTAACTTCCAAACACACGCGTTCAAACTTTCATTTGAATTTTGGGTGTTTCCTACCAAGCACCGGTACAATAACTCGCCCTCCGAAAGAAAAAAACTGATGCGTGAAATAGGCCGATTTCAGGCAGGTGCATTTTTTTGTTCTAGAGTGAATAACAAACATTTCCGTTCCGCATTCGGAAAAATCGTTTCAGGGTGGATTCTAAACACTTTTATGGATCCAAAAATGCAATTTAAAAAAATCGATTTTTTTAACCAAAAGATAGTAAACCACCCCTTAAATAGACGCTGTAGCGGTCGTGAGCCTTAGTTACCTTTGAGACTGGACGTCGTGAGTTGATGTTGTTAAGAATGCCTTTAAGGCGACAAAGGGCCCATTATCAACACCTCTCCGAGTTTAAGCGATGTATTATAATACGGCGACGAGAAGCTGAATATTCCTTCTGCGATACTGCAGAAACACTTGACAGGAATGTCGTCACTGTACGTGACTGCTGGCAGCGGTGGTCACAAGAATGTACGATAGCTAGAAGACCGGGCTCCGGACTGCTCCGTGGAATTACCGAGAGATAAAACCATCGTGTTCAGCGTATGGGGTATCGTACTGCATCTGTAGCAGCGATTTTAGCAGCAGCTGGCACCACAGTGACACAACGAACTGTTACAAATCGGTTAAGGAAAGCACCGAGCCAGACGCTCTCTAGCGTGTGTTCCACTGACCACAAGCCATCGCCATTTGTGAATTCGGTGGTGTCAACGAGAGCTCACTGGAAGGCACGGTGGAGGTCTGTTGTGTTTCCTGATGAAAGCTGGTACCGAATCGTAGCCAATGATGGCCGTTAGGAAGAGGCTAGTTGTGGTCCTGGAACCAACCTGTCTGCATGCTAGACGCACTGTACCCACACCTGGAATTGTGATCTGGGGTGTGATTTCTTATGACAGCAGGAGCACTGTCACAGTTATCTCACACACCTGACTGCAAATTTATACGTCAGTATGGTGATTCGATATGTTCTGCTGGCATTCATGAATAGCATTCCAGTGATTGTTTTCCAAGAGGATAACGATCGACCACAAACCGCTGTTGTAACCCAAGATGACGTACCGAGTCTCGATATGTCGCCTTGGTCTGCTCGTGGTCCACAAACAGCATTAACTGACCCAGTACTGACCGACCAAGTGCAAGAGGCATACCGCAAACTGACATTCGTGACTAGTACAGCACAATGCATGCACGTTAGCTTGTTTGCATTCAATGTTCTGGCGAGTACATCGGTTATTGATGCATCAGAATTTCACGTCTGCAATGGCTTATCCCTCGTTTACATTATTCTGTGATCTTGCAGTGTTAATCACTTAAATGTGTTCCCTAGACAAAAGCATTCCCGAAATGCCATTACTCTAGATTAATTATTTTCTGGTGTAGGTATAGCAGCGAAACACAATTAATGTCAAAGATGATTTCCAAATGTCTGTGTTATCAGCTAAGTTAATGTTGTCATTTCCCTGAGACCTGGAAACAATCAGTTTCGGCGGAAAAGCCAGAACATCACAATGGCAAGGATGTCTCCCGAAGAATGTTTCAGGAGAAGAGGTAGTGAATTTAAAATATTTTTCATTCACTAAGGAGAGAGACAAACTGAAAAATGCACATAAAAATACTGGAACAAACGAGTTGTTTTAATACAACGAGGGTTACATAACTTCTTTTTGAATAAGCAGTGAGCGGGTTGATATTATCACGGTACAGAATGAGTATGGCATTAGATAATACCGATAACATGAATTGCAACAGAAATAAAATATCGATAACATGAATTGCAACAGAAATACGGCGCATCACACAGCTTTGAGGTTAACTAAGCCGTAATTTGCAACAGAGAAATCGAATGGCAGAAGAGACGAGTTTTTATACTCAGACACCTTTAAATACCACTTAATAGTTGAGACGATGGGACATTATTCAAAGCTACTAGCAAAGAATTTACTATAGATTTTAAAATGCCTTGGAAAAACAAAAATGACAAAACCATGCGAGAAATTCAGAACATCTTGTGGAAGGTATTTTCACAGGATACTCGTTGAAATCATAAGGAGAAATAATACGTGACCGTGTATGAGGGTGGTGAACTGAAATATCTTTGCAAAATCATCAATTATTAATCTAAACTTTGTATCGCAAGCTGAATGGAAGCTACAGAACTCCTACAGCGTATGCTGAATTGTATGTCATCTCTGTACTTCCAGTTATTCTAGGAATCGGGAGAGTAATTTCTTACCCAGCTCTTGGATTACGATCCTTCGTGAAGAGGGTCTCCTCCGATACGAGTTCAGCGATAGCGGATAATCTGTTGGGATCTTGTAAGTTCTCTCAAAGCTAACAGAATTTTCTTGGGAGAGCCGTTTCGCGGAACGCGGAAAGGTCGATGCGACCGCAGAAGGAAAAAGAACCTCATATGAACGACTGTGGTGTGCTTCACTGGTTTAATTTTCTATGTAATGGTTAGACTCACGCTTCTTAGATATATCCACGTTAACATGCATCTGTATTTTGTTGCAGATGAATACGGCGAAGGAGTATTTTTTTACGTATAGAGAAAAAGATTAGGTCTTGCGAGGATAGTCATAGAATTTTAAATATCCTCTTGAAAAAATAAAATGAAGCGTGCAAAATGGGAACACAGACGTCCAAAAGGTGAGATTGACGACAGGTGCAAAAAGGGTAAGGAGGAATGACTAGAGGACTAATGCAAGGCAGTAGAAACATACATGAATATGGGAAAGGTAGATGCCGTCTATACCAGTAGAGGAAAGACCATTCGAGAAAAGAGAAGCGGCTGTATGAATATAAAGAGCTCAGATGGCAAACCCTAACAAAACAAACGCGGAAGGGACATAGGTGGCATATACGAGGCAACGAGGCATTTGTAGCTAGGGAAAACTTTCGACAATGTTGACTAGACTATACTCTTTCAAATTACTAAGACAGTATGGATAAAATATTGAAAGGTGGCTACACTGAGTCACAGCGCCAGAGATTGCGCCAAAGAGTATTATTCAGCCGCCTCCACTGGCAGTGTTTGTTGAGAAGTGGTAGTGGAGAGTTCTTGTCGAGAAATCGTCGTGCAGAGTGCATATTGAGAAGTGGGCGGTAGGTGTTCTGATGTAGCCGTGACTAGTTGTGAGCATGTTGTATGCAGTTGTTCTGATGAGCTAGACAGCCGATGCTGTTCGATTGCGGATGTTGTAATGATCAGAGTGTATTTTTCGTCAATATATATGAAGGTAAAAAAAACCATTTTTTTTTATTTCAAATTTCCTAACTAACAATGTCTCTTTGTCACAGGTTCAGTCAACAAAGCATCTGGCTTGTGTTCATGTATTAGACTGTAATTCGGGTTTCTATGTGCAATTGTAGTATTTCAGTTTTATTTAATTAATTAAGTGTAAATGGTATTTAAAATACCTTGTCTTATTGAGGAAGAACCGTGCCAGATGTGTACGTCGAATCACACTTCCACAAACAGAACAGTTACATTTGTGTTTTGTTGTTTCGTAGGTTTTATAGTTGCTGGGGACTTAATTAATTAATTGTGTTAACGGAAATTTCCTTTCATTCTTTGTTGTTATTCTATGCAGTCAGATTGCGGAGTAATACTAGTCAGTGCCAACCGGTTACGAGACTGCGTAACCGGACGGACAGCGACTAAAATTAAAATTATTTGCATTCTATTTAATTAAGCCCCCATGCAATATGAGGAGCGAAATGTTGGCTATGACGTGTGCAGAAAGCAAACAGCAGTTGAGAAGAGAGTGAAACAGGTTTGGGATTATTACCAATTAATTTAAAGTCTATCAGAGCAAGCAGTAAAAGGAACGAAGGAGAAATCTGAAAGGGAGCTGAAGTTCCGAAAGAAAAAGTTATACGTCTCTCAGAGAGGGCAAAGGATTCGGAGGAGTGGTTGAACGGAATGTATAGTAGCTTGTAAAGAGGTTATAAGTCGAAAATGAACAAAAGGAAAACAAGGGTAATGGAATGAGGTCCAATAAATTAGGGCAATGTCGAGAGAATTACATTAGCAAATGAGGCACACAACGTAATAGATGAATTTTGCTATTTGGGTATCAAAATAAATGTCGGTGTCCGAAGTAGAGAAGTTATAAAATACTGCATCCTAGCCATCTGAGAATACTATAAAAAAATGTACACTTGATAGCACAAAAACGTGGCCACGGCTGAAATTCGAATCACCCTCCACGTTATACAGGAGCCAATCACATTACAAGATGTGCACAACTGTTCATAAAAGTAAAAAATACTTCTAACTGTGACTGTCGTAGAAGGATTAACACTGTTTTGATACTTAGCATAAGGAGGCACGGTTTAAAAACACTAGAAAACTGTGCCGCATCGTTCGTAGCGTTGCAGACTTAGCAAAGGCACTTAATTTCGTGATGTGGAGCCCAGCACGGTCAGAGATATCAAAATTAGGGGGCTGCAGCATAAGGAATTCTTACCTTAGCAGCATAGTAGTTGGTCTCTCAGGAAACAACCTACTGGCATGGTTTGGTTCGTATGATGCTCAGCGTATTTTTTACGTTACTCCGTTAATATGTTTAATCTGTACAGGTCACAGGATTAGTAGAACGAACGGCTCACGGTTTTTTATTAAAATATTTTTGTCTATCAAAAGGGCAGAGCATAAGACTTCTTTACCACTCAACATCCCGCACAATCCTTTGACTCCAGAGGCTTTTTGCAATCTGCAGGGATGAGCCTATAAAGTAGGTGATATATCTCACTATTTCTGCCACCTACTTCCAGGCAGCTAGGGTGGAGTTCCAAGAGACATCACGGGTTCTTCGCGCTAGGTGAGACCAAATCTGTCACATGGCCGATTCACAGACTTTAGGCCACGTCAGAAGGAGATCAGTCAAGATGAGATATCTCATTCTGTTTCGAAAACCTCTCCTGCACCATCGCTGACAAGTGTATGGGACGTTGGTCCTTCTGGAAATAGATTCCTGCCTCAGAACATAATTGTAGCACTGATGGGACTGTAACTTTAAACATAACATGCGTCTAGGCCTTTGCGAGATGACTCGTCGATACATTTGGGGTCGAAATGGCACTTTGCGGCATGTGTACTTGTGCTGGACCATTCTGATTCTTCAGAAATTATCGATTCCCGGCAGCCAAACGGGGACATTATCCTCTACAAATGCTGGTCAGTAGACGCATCATCAAGGAGAGCAAGGAAAGATATTGACAAGCGTTCCTGGAATCTACAAGTCGCTCCACTTTGTTTACTGAAATATGAATATCCATCAGGAGGATTTCTAGTAAAAGTAGTCGGTTTCCTACATCAGCGGTGCTGGTGCATATGTTTCTCCAAGCAATGTCCAGAGATATCACCCAATGACAGAGCATCTTGCGATGAATACTGCCACTGCTAGGCAGGCTCCGGCGTGACACTGCTACCACACAGCCGCTGAGAGCTGTGACTTGGACTTCAGATACAACTATTCTGTGTCATACTGCTGCCGTTTCTCCGTGTGGGACACCGTCTAAGGCTCGTGATACTGCGACCGATCACGACTAATTTCACTACATCGTGCTGTGAGACTTGCAGACGGCGCCGAAAATCGTAGTTTTAACACAATATGACAGACAGGACAATTTCCAAATTCGTGGATGGAGACTACTGTGACACCTCTTACCAAACTACGCAAGGGGTGATCGTGTCACAGTAGCTAAAAGTGTGTCACCTTGATGGTCTTTGTAGGAAAAGTCCTAGAGCGAATGGTTAACCGTCTTCTGATCTGGATATCAGAGACCACACGTCTCTTTAGTCGCTCTCAGTGTGGGTTCAGGTGATGTCGAGCCACTGTCGACAACATGACCTCACTAGAGGCTGCAGTCCATCGGGCTTTCCGACTTCAGCAGCATTGTACACGTATATTCTTCGACATCAGTTAGGTGTGCGACTTTACTTGGATACATTATTCTAGAGCAGCTCCACCAATGGGTCTTTCGTTGTCACCCTCCATATAAATCGGTCGTTCTTAAGTAAATGCGTTGGTTAAGGTACTGTGTTGGTGACGTGTTGTCAAATATTTTTGAGCAAGACAATAATGTTCTCCAGGGAAGTGTTTCAAGTGTTAAATTATTTGACATAGCCGTAAACAGTATAACATCCACGGTAATGAGTCCCGTAAAATGTTTTAGTGGTTCTCGTCGAATTTTTAGTTTACTTGTTTTGCATATGGGGTACATTATTCTACAATTTAAAGATTTGGTGACATTTATGAGCCTTAACCGTCGGTCTTCGGTAGCAGACAGGGAGCGTCTGCTCCAATTTTATGGGATTTTCGAGAGATTCGGCTAGACTATGGATGCACAGTACACTTGCTGACACCTTGTGACACGAAGATCAATGACGTTATCGGCCATAAGGGGTTCAGGCAGCCCAAGGGTGTTTACATAATCAGTCACATGTCCCCAGTACACCACTAACCGACCGGCGGCAGCCTCTCATCGCGCATCAAGCGTTAGATCCACGCTACTCCCTGTTTACCAACATCGCATACTTTTGCTCGTGCAGCTGTTTGACGCCTTTTCTCCAGTCGTTCACGAGCAAGAAGAACGATTATGATCCGCGTGAAGCATATACAGCAGTCACCAGTGCAGACACCAATGTAGTGTATTCCCTAACTGCCACCTTGGTTACTGCGCAGCCCCAGAGTAATTTTAAATTTAGTACTGTACAGGAGAAGCTGCACTCCTGCATATGGTTTTCAAGCACTATTTTACGACATTTTAAATGTGTAGCATTCACGGATGGATGTAAACAGGAGTACGTTGTTTGCTCTGTTGTTTTCCCCTGATCGTTTCCATAGAATCTGCTTACCTCAAGAATTCACTGTGTTCAATGCTGAATTAATGGCGATCTTGACGGAACTGGTGCATATGAGATGTGTTGTGACTGCTGAATTTCTCGCCTGTTACGACCCTCTGAGTGCCCTTTACTTACTGCAGTACTTGTACCCAGCAGATAAAGCAGTGCAGGATATCCAGACCGACCATCTCCACTACAAGGCCTGGGGAACAAGATCTTTCTGCTGTGTGCCAGGGTGCGTAGGTATTAAGGGAACCGAAATAGCGGATGTAATACCCAAAGACGCGTGTCACGATAGTTCAGTGTGCCAGTCCCCTACATGCTATTACCTCAATGTCATACGTTGATGGGATGAAGAGTAGCTGGGAGTTACAGACAAGAAACTGCGTCTTGTGAAGTCAATAAATCGGCCATGGTGTACCGCTCTCAATGTAAGTAGGCGAGATGAAGTTCTTCTCACTCCTCTTCGCATAGAATGCAGCCCTCTGACATACGGCTTCATGCTCCGGAAGAGGACGTTAGGGTGTTTCTGGCATACAGATCACGGTGCACCACATTTTAGTTAATTGTACTATATTTTCAGATCCCAGAGCAGTAGCTCATTTGCTGTCATTTCACTCTATCTTGACTGACAATCAAACGAATGTGGTACGACTTTCACAGTTTTGTGAAACGTCCGTCTTGTTCCCTACACTTTTAGAGTGAGTTTTTTACTAACGTGTGTCAGGGTAGGTGGCTCATCAATACTTTTTTTTTTTTTTTTAGATGGTCAGCCTGTCATATTTACCTGTGCCATATATTTCCTATCGTACTGCTTGTGTTTTCAGTCTCTAGTTTTAGAACATTTCACCGATTTTTCTAGGGGCGTTCACTAAGTAATGCACCACATTTATTTCTCGTCCAATTTCGGTTGAAAAGAATACGGAATTTCTTGTGGAAAATCGTGGATATTCCAGCTTCAGCTTGTAGTGTTATATATATATATATATATATATATATATATATATATATATATATATATATATATATATATATATATATATATATATTGAAGATAAAATCATGTTTTTTTGTGTAACTTGGCGACAGAATCAGAGATTGATTGAATTATCTAATGTTAACAAGTCACTAAATACCTGACATTCTATGGATATGGAGCAGCAGATTAATTTATTTGAGACTGGTAGGAAGCAACATTGTCATTTCCGAGCGTTTTCATGATCACGATGCAGCCATACCCGGATCGACACTAAGGGACCAAAAGATTTACTCACTTTAAAAGAAATCAACACTACATAATTGAACATGATTGTTTCAGAAACGATACGAAAACGATAATGTTCCTCCTGCTGCATCCGCTCCTTTAGCGTGATTATAAGTTCTGTAGATAAACTGATACAAAATGATTAACATTCAAGTAATGAGAAGATGGAGATAATTAAGGATAATTTGTCTAAATAAGCACACTTCATAAATAACACACGTTTTTTAATGCTACTTACCTTTTTATATCACAGTTACAGTAGCTGGTGCGTTTTAGCAAATGCTTTCCACATCACAGACAATACTTGAGATTAATGTCCTCTTGATGGTGCCTGCTCGTAATTAATTACATAAAACTATATGTTTTCTGATTGAGAAGACAATTAGCAAATATGCAGACTATTTTGCACAAATTGTAAAATATAGATTGCGGAACGCAGCAAGTCCGCGTCCGCTTTTCATGGAATAGAAACAGTAAAAGGTGAAACGCTCAAGGCCTCATTTGTCTTGAAACAACAGAATTCTTTTTACATCATTAATTGATACGTGTACATAGAGATTTACAGCCGCCGCGCAGAAGTGGCAAAGATAAAGAATAATAGATTCTGTCGCTGCTATTCGGCGGTTCATTTCTTTTACGTTACAATTGTTTGATAACTTCCCGCCATCAGGCGTTTACTATTGAGCATATACTAGTATTTGCGAGGTGAAAATTACCAAAATTACAAGCTCCTATAGTTTCATGAAGTTCCGATAGGTGGCTGCGCTACCAGTAGTAATCAAAATGGCGTCTCTAACCTAAGTGCGTTCTAGGCAGAGAGCTGTCATTGGCTTCCCTTCGGCGGGAAACAGGAGCATCGTAGATATTGACAGGCGCTTGCAGAGTGTCTAGGGAGACCTGGCAGCGAACAAAGCACGATGAGTAGTTGGACAAGGCGTCTGTGATCATCGTAACACGGCTGCATAAACGTATCCGATCTCCCACATACCGGCCTCCCGCCCACCCATAGCTGTAACCCTAAATCTAGGGACGTACGGACACTTTCTTTCAAGGTGATCGACGGATCAAAAACGCGTCGGTGCACAACTGGGCGTCTCTGTCGGTAGTACCAACACAGTCGGCCAACAGTTGGGATACTCGAAGGTGTGTGACGACTGGTTTCCTCATCGCCTAACAGCGGACCATAAAGATCAACGAAGGATCATTTGTGCGGACTAGCTTGGGCGTTACGAGGCTAATCGTGACAATTTTTTGCCGAACGTCGTCACAGGCAATCAATAATGGGTTCATCACTTCGAAATGAAAAAAAAACGGGCAATCCTTGGAGTGGCGCCACACTACCTCTGCTACTAACAAAGAGGTCAAAGCGGCACTCTCAGCCGGCAAGGTCTTGGCAACGGTCTCATGGAAGGGGTTATTCGGTTTGATGTTTTTCCTCACGATGCAATGGTCAACTGTGAAGTGCTTTGTGCTACCCTCAGGAAATTGAAGAAACGGCTTTAGTGTGTTCATCGCCACAAAAACGCAAACGCACTTCTCCTTCTCCATGACACCATAAGGCCTCACTCAAGTCTGCACAACCAACAGAAGCTCATACAACTTCACCATTCTACCTCATCCATCTTACAGCCCGGATTTCACACTACCCAAGTTCCATCCGTTTGGTCCAATAAAGGATGCACTTCGTGCAAAGTAGTACTTTGATTAAGGAGAGTTTATTGATGCAGCAAAGACGTTCGTTCCGACATCGACCAGTAGAGTGGTACCACGCTAGCATAAATTCCCTTACAGGTAGGTGCCGTATGGTTGTAGCATTGGACGAACATCTTGTTGAAAAATAGGGTTTTGCAGCCAAATGGATGGGGAAAATCATTGTATTTTGGAATCCTGAATAAAACCAACCTGCTTTCAGAAAAACAATGAACGCCCCTCATACGTTGTCATATGGGTTGGGAGTAAAAAAGAAGGAAGGGTTTAAGGGAAATGGATCACGCCCTTTCAAAGGAACCATAGCGGCATATGCTTGCAGAGGTTTAGGCAAACCTAAATCAGAATGGTCGGAATCGGGCTTGAACCGTAGTCCATCTGAATGCGAGCCCAGTGGACTTTTTTAGCCGGTTCCAATAATCCGTCCCTACTAATTTTTGTATGTGCGCTGATAACCTCGTTTTTGAACACCCGTAAACATCAAACACACGCACACACACGCACACACACACACACACACACACACACACACACACACACACACACAACACGCTCGAGCGTGTGAGCGCTAATCGGTAGAGTCGATGATCATCACAAAGCCTCTCCTTGCACTTTCGCTAAGTAGTCCGGCCTCCCGAAGCCGGCGCGGAACCGTATCTAAAGACCTCGGAAAAACAGTAGTAAAAATGTGTGTGAAATCATATCGGACTTAACTGCTAAGGTCATCAGTCCTTAAGCTTACACACTACTTAAGATAAATTATCCTAAGGACAAACACACATACCCATACCCGAGGGAGGATCCGAACCTCCGCCGGGACCAACCGCACAGTCCATGACTGCAGCGCCCAAGACCGCTCGGCTAATCCCGCGTGGCAACAGTAGTAACTTCCAACTGCACTATTTTCTGTGCTGCTGTTGTTACATCAAATTGGAGTAGGAACAGAACTACAGTATTCTCCGGTATCGCGTAACATTTTGTCCACGGAACGTCGCAATGTGCTTCATCCTCCGACAGTGTCAAACTCCCTTCCTCCACAAGAGTAATGACGCATAGCCTCTTGAAAATGAATCACGGCTCATGAATAATGTGACACGACTGAAAGCGGTGTGGTGCAGGTATTCCACCATGCTCGTGCACTGTTATCGGCTACTATAGAACGTGTGGTGCACTTGAAATCTAAACTCGACGCGACGGACTGTCGGTCTGTTACCGTCTAGTATCAATGAAACTGTGTAAAAAAATCTCGCGATTTGTGTCCAATAGAGGTAGCAGATTTGAGTTACTGACTTCAAGGAGGTCATTCGCCACGAGAAGCGACTCTTTGATTTATGTCCAAAATTCCGTCACGTTTTCTATGAGAAATTAGCTGCACATAATCGAAATTTGTTTCGTGTAATAGAACAGAGGGATTCACACACAAGAAATTGTTGAAACAGAAGATTGTGTTCCTTATTGTGAAAAGAGGATCATATAAATTCGAAGACGAGTGACTTCACATATAAAGCCATCAGCTTTTTCATTCATCGGCAGTGACCATTTACAGCCTCGTATCTATTCGCATAGCATGCACTATATAAAAAATACTAGCGCATTTTATTTGCAGAAAATATTTTATGCCTCCTTGGAGCAGATCTGGAATACTGACAAGACCAGTTTCCTGTAATTTTTCAAGTATTATTTCTTGTCTGCAAGTTCCCAAGATAAACAGAAATACATGGGATGTTGCATAAAAGTCAGTGTTGAAAGAATACATTGCATTAGATTTGCTAATGACATCCTAATAGTTCCAGACTCCGGAAAATAAATTAACAGAATGTTGGAAGTCCTGTAAGACACTTTGAAATAAAGGAAATTAAAAGTAAACGAACCGAAAACAAAAGTAATGGTAGTCTAGCATGAAAAAAACCATGGGAGAAATTAAAATCAGTATACCTAAAACAATTCGCGCAACTGAAGAGAGGAACGTATGGAAAACACTGACAACAAGAAGGGACAGGACGGTAGGACATGTTTTAAGATGTCAGGTAATAATCTCCAAGGTGCTACACGGTACTAGAAGGAGCTGTAGACGGAAAAAATTGTCGGGAAAGACAGAGACGGGAAAACATGCAGAAATTAGCTCAGAGACGAAGGGATGGGCGCAGGAGTGGAATTCGTGGCGGGCCCTATCAGACTAGTCAGAAGGCTGATACCTCAAAAAAGATGACATCAGAATTTTGTTACCTCAGTAGCGTAATTGAGAGGACAGCAGATGCTTGACGGATGTGAAGGATAGCGTTGGCAAAGCAGAGATTTATGACTAATAAAAACATTTTAACCAGCAAACATGTGAATATAGACGCCAGAAAATTCTTTGCCAAATCATTTTTATGGAGTGCACTCTTCCGTGGAAGTGAAAGTTGTTCTCTATGTGCACTGGAAAGGAATCTAAGCTGCTGAAACTTGGATATGGCTGAAATGATAAGAACAAACTAGACTGGAAGAAAAACCAACGTGGAAGTCTTGACGGAGGTCAACGAAGAAAGAAGATTATTAAAGAAAATGTGAAAAAGCAAAGTAAAATTTATTGGACGTGTCATCAGACACAAGACATTCCTCTTTAACATTCTTAAAGGGAAAGTGCTGTGAAAGAAAGGAAAACGACTACCCATGGTGGAGTATTTGGAAGACATCGAGAGGACAGGATGGAACTGAAACGAACAGCCAGTTGGTCTTGTACAGGACTTTATCTCCGGCTGCGATTTCCGTAGGGCAGTCTTTTTGCTGTCACGTGTACAATAACATATACCAAAATAGAATCTGTTCCCTCCACTCTGATAAATATCTTCATACTCATGTCTACATATTACACGACACCTATGTTTGCCGGCCGCGGTGGTCTCGCGGTTCTAGGCGCTCAGTCTGGAACCGCGCGACTGCTACGGTCGCAGGTTCGAATCCTGCCTCGAGCATGGATGTGTGTGTTGTCCTTAGGTTAGTTAGGTTTAAGTAGTTCTAAGTTCTAGGGGACTGATGACCCCAGATGTTAAGTCCCATAGTGCTCAGAGCCATTTGAACCATTTTGAACACCTATGTTCTCCTCCAAAATGAAAGTTTCCTCAAAGCCCACCATTCGATACACATGTCTCTCTACACCATACACTGTACTCACAACTCGCTCTTGTTGATCATCGCTGAGCCGCTACCACCAATAAGTAAAATATTATCTCCATCACACAGTCACTACTGAATGGTCCTATCGAGCAGGTCCAGTTGAGCATCGGCGTCTTTGGTTGTGATCTGAGAGTGTTCACACGTTCCAACATTGCCATGTACCTGCCAACACTCACATTAGCTCTTCCCACGATCTATATGCGCCACAAACATTCAGTCCCATGTGGCTTCCTTGCTATTGAAACCAAACCTTTGACAAGAAATGTAGTCGTTTCCCATCTCAAACTGAACCGTCCCTCACCCCCCTTTCCCCCCCTCCCCCAGCTGCAGTGATACAGCAATACAGCAATGATGTCCGTTTATGCACAAGATGAAATTCTCGACTCTGCCCATATCTGTCCCGACTCCAGTGCCGTTCATTATGCTATTATTGCTTCGCAAGAATTCTTACACCGATCACCGTAGAAATTGTTTGTTAATTTGAGAAAAATATGACCTAAAAGCTTGGAAGTTTTTGGATTACATTAAGAATGCCTAGCATGTGAAAAAGATTCGGTTTATCACGTGCGTTCAATGGTTGAAAGCTTGTTTTCCAGTCTTCAGGTGTTTTTCTTCTGCGTTAATTTCGGTCATAGGCCAGCCCGAAAATGGTCACAATACAAGACTACGATTTTTTTTCTTTTTTCTTTTATTTATTGTGGTCTTCGTCCGCCGTGTTACTACTAGAATGAAATTTTCACTCTACGGGGGAGTGTGCGCTGATATGAAACTTCCTGGCAAATTAAAACCATGTGCCGGGCCGAGACTCGAACTCGGGACCGTTGCCTTTCGCGGGCAAGTGTTCTACCAACTGAACTACCCAAGCACGACTCACGCCTCGTCCTCACAGCTTTTAATTCCGCCAGTACCTCGTCTCCTACCTTCCAGACTTCACAGAAGCTTTTCTGCGAACCTTGCAGAACTAGCACTCCTGGAAGAAAGGATATTGCTGAGACATGGCTTAGCCACAGCCTGGGGAATGTTCCCAGAATGAGAGCGCTTGCCTGCGAAAGGCAAAGGTCCCGAGTTCGAGTCTCGGTCCGGCACATACTTGTAATCTGCCAGGAAGTTTCATATCAGCGCACACTCCGCTGCAGAGTGAAAATCTCATTCTGGAAACATCCCCCAGGCTGTGGCTAAGCCATGTCTCCGCAATATCCTTTCTTTCAGGAGTGCTGGTTCTGCAAGGTTCGCAGGAGAGCTTCTGTGGAGTTTGGAAGGTAGGAGACGAGGTACTGGCGGAATTGAAAGCTGTGAGGACGGGGCGTGAGTCGTGGTTGGTAGCTCAGTTGGTAGAGCACTTGCCCGCGAGAGGCAAAGGTCCCGAGTTCGAGTCTCGGCCTGGCACACGGTTTTAATCTGCCAGGAAGTCTGTACCCCAGCTGTTTGCATCTTGTTTAAACCATGGAATAGTGTGAACGTTTTCAAATGTCTGCGAGTCGTGTAACTGAGGCGAAACGTGGGGACCAGCCTGGTATCACCTAGCGGGTTGTGGAAAACCGCCTAAAAACCACATCCAGGCTGGCTGGCATACCGATCCTCGTTAATCGACTTTCGATCCGGACCCGGCGCGCCTACCCGAGTCTAGGAAGCAGCGCATTAGCGCCCTCAGCTACACTGGCGGGTTACAAGACTACCATTTATTGCACCATGAAAATTATCGGACTTTAATACATACGCTGTGTTGATAAATGTATATCGAACATATGAAAGAAATAAGAACATCGAACTAAAGTTAGTCGTTGCTAGCAGACGCTAGAACCTTCTACCTACCTCTCTAGCCTTGATAACATCTTGGATTCGGTGAGGAAGGGAGTTTCGTTTCGTTCAGTATGCTACGAGGGGTGTTCAACAAGTAATGGAACACATTTTTCTTCCTGGCCAATTTCTGCTGAAAAATGTCCGCCCCGATAGCTGCATGGTCAGTGCGACGGACTGTCGTCCTAAGGGGCCCGGGTTCGATTCCCGGGGATTTTCTACGCTCAGGGACTGGATGTTGTGTTGTCTTCATCATCCTTTCGTCCCCATCCGGCACGCAGGTCGCCCAATGTGGCGTCGAATGTAATAAGGCCTGTACCAAGGCGGCAGGACCTGCCCCGTAAGGGGCCTCCCGCCCACTGACGCCAAACGCTCATTTCCATTTTTTGTTGAAAAATGAGGAATTCGTTGTGAGACATCGTGGAATATTCCCATCTCAGTGCTATAGTTTCATCAAGGTTAGATAGGTGGCGGTGCTATACGTAGCCTTCAAAATACCGTCAGTAACAGAGGTGTGTTCCAAGCAGAGAGCTGTCGCTGATGTTATTTTAGCGGGAAACAAGAGCATTGCCGATATTCGTAGGTGCTGGCAGTGAACACGTCTGTCATCATCGAAACAAGATCGCCCAAACCTGTGACGGCCGGCTGCACACAGCTGTAACTCCTGCAATGTTAGAACGTGTGGAAACTCTCGTTTGAGGTGATCGACGGATCGGAACCAAAGACGTCGCTGCTCAACTGGACGTCCCTATTGGTAGTGCTGCCACACTTGTCCACCAGTTGTGGTACTGAAAGGTGTGAACTCGCTGCGTTCGTCGACGGCTGACAGAAGACAGAGCAACGAAGGACCACTGTGCGGAATCGCTTGTGCGTTTCGAGGCTGATCGTGACAGTTGTTTGTCTAACATCGTTACGGGATACGAACTTAGGGTTCATCACTTCGAACCGGAAAGGAAACGGCAGTCCATGGACTGGCGCCACACCTCCTCTCGTCCGAAGAAAAAGTTCAAAACCGCACCCTCACTCGGTAAAGTTATGGCAACGGTCTTCTGGAAATCTGTTTGACGTCCTTCCACATTGTGCAACGACCAACTGTGGAGTGTATTGCGCTACTCTCAGGAAATTGAAGAAGCGACTTCAGCGTGTTCGTCGCCGCAAAAATTCAAACGCGCTTTGCCTCACTCAAATCTGTACACCAGAGAAGAGATCACAAAACTTCATTGGACAGTTGTTCCTCATCCACGAGACAGCACGGATCTCGCATCTTCCGACTTGTGTTTCGCCAAATGAAGGATGCACTCCATGGGAAGTAGTTCTTAGGTGATGGGGAGGTTACTGATACAGCAAGACGTTGGCTTCGAAGTCGACCAGTCGAGTTGTATCATTCGGGCATACATTCCTTCCCAGTAAGGTGGCGTAAGGCTGTCACACTGAACAGACATCATGTTGAAAAACAGGGTTTTGTAGCCAAATGGAAGGGGAAAAATATGGTACGTTGGAATCCCTGAACAAAACCAACCAGCCGGCCGCTGCGACGGAGAGGTTCTAGGTGCTTCAGTCTGGAACCGCGCGACCGCCACGTCGCATGTTTGAATCCTGCCTCGGGCGTGGATGTGTGTGATGTCCTTAGGTTAGTTGGGTTTAAGTAATTCTAAGTTCTAGGGGACTGATGACCTCAGATGTTAAGTCCCATAGTGCTCAGAGCCATTTTTGAAAACCATCCTGCTTTCAGAAAGAAAAGTGATGCGTAATTATTTGGAAGCCCTTCGTATTGATGATTATATCACGTAGCGCTATCAAATTGCGTTGATATTATTGCTACCTTTCACCCGCCATACTTGATAGTCGCAGATATTTTCTATGAGTTAAGATCAGGTGATTTAGCGGGCAGTCCAAGTGTGGTACGGGGTCTGAGAGTTCGTCAAACCACGATCATACGTGTGATACCCCGTACAGCCCACTAAACGATGATGTTCTTATCTTGAAAGACGGGTGTGTCCATACTATAATCATAGCTACACTTGCTCACAAAGAGTGATAAAATAAACATCCCGGTTCCTGTCCACCGTAACCTGAACGAATGTGTCCAAGTCACCGTACGAAAAACGCCCCAAAACACACACTTCTTGTCAATCCCCCAACTGGACCGTCGGCACACTCTACGCCTTGCATTATTTCAGATAAGGGATGATCGTTACTCATCGGGCCACATTACACGGTCCGAGTCAGTTAAAATTTCTGTATTGTTTGGACGAGTGATGAATTGCAGCTTAATGTGCTGTCTTAACGAATGGCTTTTTGCGAGGTACCTGACTCGAGATGTACATCGCATGCAATTTTCTTTGCAATGTTCGCACGCAGTTTGGTTGAAATTGACCTTCGCACATTGGCAGCAACTATTCCTCTGGGGTTGGAAACCGATTGTCATTGACAAGAGGTGACATTCGTCTCCAGTCCCTGACGGTTAGGTTGTTCTTACGACCAGTGTTGTTAGTCAGTGTTACATGACTTCGACTGTTATGCCATTCCTTGCAGACCTTCGGGAGTCTGCATTGATAGACCGACAAATTGCACATCTTTCACGCTATAGTCATGGGCACATCGAAACGCGTTTGCTTCTTTCTATTATTTGTCGACTGGGACGTACACACTACTTCACTGCTACGGCTTGCGTCAGCAGTGGAGAACCACAACACCGGCTGATGCCAGTTCAACAGCCTTTATGGTGCTAAAAGGCAACACTGTGCCTTATTAATGTGGTAACCAATATTTTGTAGGGTGAGCTTACATACCGAAAGACATGTACATTTATTACATAAACGCCCAGTTAATATACTCACAGGAAAAAAAAAAAAAAAAAAAAAAACGCACCGTGAAGGATTTATCCGAATGGAAAATCGGTAGATGTGATGTACATTTATAGACAATTTATTACAATTTTAGAGATATTGGATGATTTATTCGATCCGGCAACATATCTGACCAAGGTAGGGTTGAAATGGAAATGCCGTGAGGCTAGGGCCTCCCGTCGGGTAGACCATTCGCCTGGTGCAAAATCTTTCCAGTTGACGCCACTTCGGCGACTTGCTCGTTGATGAGGATGAAATAATGATGATAAGGACAACACAAGACCCAGTCCCCGAGCGGAGAAATTCTCCGACCCAGCCAGGAATCGATCCAGGGCCGTTAGGTATGACATTCCGTCGCGCTGACAAGCGGTAGAAACTCTCGCCGGTTGCTGGCGGGCATTATCTTGCTGAAATATAAGCCCAGGGTAGCTCGCCAAGAGAGGCAACAAACCGGGGCATAGAATGTTGTCGACCTACCGCTGTGCAGTAAAGGTGCCGCGTATGGCAACCACAGGGGTCCTCCTATGAAAAGAAATGACGCCCCAGATCGTTACTCCTAGCTGTCGGGCCGTATGGTGGGTGACAGTCAGGTTCGTATACCACCACTTTCTGGGCCGCCTCGAGACGCGTCTCCGGACTGGAATAGAATTGTGTTCTGTGATCAGTCTGGCTTCGAACTTAGGCTCCAATGGCCAGCGAAGACGTGGTGGAAATGCTCTGGACATCAGTTGGATACCAACATGTCTGTAGCCCTCTATACTGTCCGATTACCAGTGGCTGAGTTATGTTTTTTTTTTTTGGCAGAACTCATTTGGTTATAATCCGCCTCACCATTCAAGTACAGCTGCACGTCGCATTATTCTACGCCCCTTTTCATTGCCCTTTATAGCAAGCCACCCTGGGCTTACATTTCAGCAAGATAATGCCCGATCGCACTCGGCACTTTTCATGCATTCCAAGCCACAGCTTGACTAACAAGGTGGCTAGATTTCTCACCAAATGAGACAGGGCCGCCCTAACTACATCGGGATTTTGACTGACTAACCCACCGATTGCACAGAATTTGGCACGATGTCCCTTAGGAGGACATACACCAACTCTGTCGATGAATGCTAAGCTGAGTAACTGCTTGCATAAGGGCCAGAGGCGGACCATCGCTTTATTCAATTGCTCAATTTGTGATACTCGTTTTCTTGAATAAATCATCCAAATCCTCTGAAGCTGTAATCTTTCTTTTGTCTGTATATACACATCGTGTCTACCGATTTCCGTCCCATTCAGGTTATTCCCTCGTGGTGTGTGTATTACTAAAGAATACTACATTGCTCTGCATCTAAGGCAGTATTTAATGACAAACCTTAGCAGTTTCTCTATATGTCAGTAGTTGCCTGTACGGAAAGACAGCTTGATAAAGTGCTCGGACAAAACTATGGAAACACCGCGAGAAATGCACGCTTGGATATAAATGCAGATGATAGCCAAGTCTGCAGGTTGCGCTGTTGTATTTGATCGCGAACGGTGTTTGTGTAACTTCCTCAATACGTTGCAAGTGTCAGTCTTGTTCAGAATTGTGTTTTGTGTAGTTGTGGGTGCACTATGTCGGACTCAAGTGAAAAGTAACATGAACAAATAGTTGGTGCCCTTACGGTGGGTGCTTCCGTAACCACGTTAACTTAAACATTTGGTGTTTCAAGAGACACCGTATAGAAGATGTGTCCCTCATACAAGGAATGTGAAAACTGTCAGACGACCATTGAAAAGGGTTGTTACGAAAATAACAGAACGACAGCTGCAAAATTCACAGTTGAACTGAACGTCGCGCTCGCCAGCTAACCTTGTCAGCACAAAAACAACACTATGGTAGCTCCATAGCAAGGAATTGCAAGGGGGGGGGCTGAATTCCAAGATCACTCATCAGTAATACAAACGCCCGTTACAGGAAAACGTCATGCCTTAGCCATAAAATCAGGATTATTGAACAGTGAATGAAATTCATTTGGTCGTATGAGTCCTGTTTCACACTGTTTCAAACTTCTGGCCGAGTTTACAACCCAAGATGGTTCAAATGGTTCAGATAGCTCTGAGCACTATGGGACTCATCTTCCGAGGTCATCAGTCCCCTAGAACTTAGAAGTACTTAAACCTAACTAACCTAAGGACATCACACACATCCATGACCGCGGCAGGATTCGAACCTGCGACCGTAGCAGCCGCTCGGTTCCAGACTGTAGCGCCCAGAACCGCACGGCCACTCCGTCCGGCACAACCCAAGAATGGAATATGGTTGGATTCGATGATGATCTGGGTAGCAGTATCGTGGTATTCTGTGTCCTCCATGGTTATTCTACAAGGCTGCATCACTGCCAACGATTATGTGACTATTTTGGCTGGTCAGGACCAGCCCATACTACAACGCTTGTTACCCAGTGGTGATGCTGCGTTCCAAGATTAGAGGGCCCCCTGTTCTCACAGCTCGCATCGTCCTGAACTAATTTTTCTGAGCATGAGGACCAGTTGTCGCATCTCTCCTGGCCACCACAGTCTTCAGATCTCTATATTATTCAATCTTTGTTGCCTAGTTTATGGAGAATGGGGCGTGATTGCTATCCACATCCATTTTCGTTATCTGTACTTGTCACTATTTTACAGGGGCGACGGTATAAGATTCCTTTGCCGGCCGGAGTGGCCTAGCGGTTCTAGGCGCTACAGTCTGGAACCGCGTGACCGCTACGGTCGCAGGTTGGAATCCTGCCTCGGGCATGGATGTGTGTGATGTCCTTAGGTTAGTTAGGTTTAAGTAGTTTTAAGTTATAGGGGACTGATGACCATCGAAGTTAAGTCCCATAGTGCTCAGAGCCATTTGTACCATTTTAAGATTCCTTTGAAAACCATGAAGGACCCGTATTTACCCATTCCGAGATGGATGGAAGCCGATCTGAACCCCAACGGCCATAGGCATAGTGTCCACCTCGATAGCTGAGTGGTCAGGCAGAATGTCATGCAAAGGGGCTCGGGTTCGATTCCCAGCTGGCCGAAGGTTTTCTGCGCTCAGGGGCTGGGTGTTGTGTTGTCTCCATCATCGTTTCGTCCTCATCGACACGCAAGTCGCCAAAGTGGCGTCAACTAAAAAGACTTGCACCAGGCGACCGGTCTACCCGACGGGAGGCTCTAGCCATACGACATGTCATATCACAGGCATAGTAATATGTTGTGTCCCTGATCTATCCATGCCTTATCAGATTTGCCCAGAAAGTAATGCACTGCATTTTTTTTCAGCCGAAAACAATGATACTAATGCGAAACGTTACGTATGTATTATTTGAAGTCTCCTGAGTGAGCGCCCCAAGTTTCCCTCACATCCTATAGATAGTGTAGCTGCAGGACAGTTTCAAAATGGCGTATATAGGTGATACGCGTTACAAGCAAAGTGCCGTCATTGAATTTCTCACTGTAGAGAAGGAAACTGTGGGGAATATTCATTAACGCTTGTGCAAAGTCTATGGAGTATCTGCTGCCGACAGAAGTACAGTTTGTCTCTGGACTCGGCGGGTGTGGAGGTCATCAGAAGGCGTTTCGGCGGAGCTCCACGATTTGCTGCGGTCGGGGAGACAGTCCACGGCTGTGACACGTGACATGTTGCAGCGAGCTGATGCCATTCGTGAGGACAGATGCATTACGACTCGGCAGCTGAAAGACATTTCGAGGAAGATGAGAAGGTGACTTGGACAATGAAGCGCTGGCTCCGCCATTAGGACAAGTATTGGTACCGACAGGGCATACACACACTTGTTTCGGGCTGGAGGAAGGCAGTAGAACGGGATGGAGATAACGTGGAAAAATTGGGTGTGCAGATAAAACACCATTCTTTCATGTGTGTAATTCTCATTATGTAAATAAAGAATTGTTGAAGAAAAAAATGCGTTGCATTATTTTCTGGGCAACTCTCATAATTCGTTGGATGGTATTTGGTGTTGGAACGAGAAAGTATATCTGCACTTTACGCGCTACGGTCGCAGATTCGAATCCTGCCTCGGGCATGGATGTGTGTGATGTCCTTAGGTTAGGTAGGTTTAAGTAGTTCTAAGTTCTAGGGGACTGATGACCTCAAAAGTTAAGTCCCATAGTGCTCAGAGCCATTTGAACAATTTTTTTGCATTTTACGGAAGAGACCAATAGACTGATGCCAGGGTCACACAAAACTCATTCCTTTGCCACGAAATCTACATGCTCTGCTTCAGCAAATACGTAAGTTTGTGGAGGGTGAAACCATAATTTCATAGCTATGATTCCACAAAATATTACTTCCCAATCAACAGTTGGTGCAAGTGTTGATGAGTAGATTTAAACCTCTTGTAAGTATTACTGTTCGATTCGTGTTACATTGGATACTGAAACTCCAATGGCCATCGGAACTTCGAATCAGTGAGTCTGCTGTTCGTTCGGATTTAGGCAGAAGGTTAATTTTTGGCTAGAAAATTAATAGAAAAGTGGCGAATTTCTTTGCAGCGTTATGAGACATTTAAGAAGTTTAACTGCCTTCTTCGATATAATCTGATTGTTGATCTGAAGCGCGGACAGTGCTGCACTTTTCGAGGAACAGAACATTCCACAGGTTTTGGAAACTCTGTACTGACAGAAGACGTTTCTCCTGGTCCGGCATAACAATCGGGGGCTCGATGAACAACTGAAGGAGTCCTGCAGTGTCCTCTCTTGTGCTGTAATGGTGTCATAAGTTTCAAACCCTTCTCGGCTAGCGTGACCACTACTTCTGCAGTTGTCTGCTGAGCGGGGCAGGTAGTTCCTCGCCGCATAAAAAGTCGCGGCCGGTAGGGAGCCCGGGAGCTGCAGTCGCAGTTCCTAGAAACGCAGCCACTTGCAGCTCCGCCGCCTCGGAACACAATTACAGGCCGGCTTGTCCTTTCTTTTTCTCTCATCCCTTTCGCTTTTACAGTGGCTGGGAAGCCCTGGTGAGAGCCAGCAAGCATTGTGTCGCGCAGTGCCGCAGCACTAACCTACCGCACTGGCGCGGGAAATACCAAGGCCCCAGTCCCCGCCAGCACTGTCTGCAGCCTTGGCGGCCGCTGCACGCGGAGCCTGCGTTGCGAAACGACACACCAGAGAAATCCACCTGCCGCTCCCTCTCCTATTACGTCCTCTGCTCGCAGCAGTTCTAATTTCCCTTCTAGTTTCTAACTTCACAACTTCTTACAGTTTGGTGCAATCCCTTAAAAAAAGCTATTGCGGGGTGACTCATAAATCCTATTTTTACTTCTTTCTCAGGCTTATGGTGACCGAAATTAAGTTTCGAGGAAACTCTTGTTCCACAATGAACTATCAAGGACCCACCTTCTTTCTAACAAAAGGACTTCCTCATTCTTTTTTCTTTTCTTCATCTTTCGTTACAGAGCAGTTAAGAATCACCTTTAACCTTCTCCCACACTTCATCTGTTTAATCTTTTATTCTCTCTTTCTGTCCATTTTCTATCCTGTCTTATTTGAACTATTTTGTCGTGGAAACCTCGCCACCGCTCAAGTTTTTTATGTTTTATTGTCTTCTTCCCTATTTAAGACATCTTCTTCTAAGTCAACTCGCACGTTAATCAGGTGGAACTGCCTCTTATTTATTCGAAATAAGGACATCGAAAGCGGGTTGCCTAGAGGGAGACCTCAACTACTCACGTTCGGCTTCGTCAGCTGAAAACTACACTGAAGAGCCAAAGAAACTGGTACATCAGCCTAATATCGTGTAGGACCCCCGCGAGCCCGCAGAGCCGGCCTAGGTGGCCGAGTGGCTCTACGCACTTCAGTCCGGAACCGTGCGACTGCTACGGTCGCATGTTCGAATCCTGCCTCGGGCATGGATGTGTGTGATGTCCTTAGGTTAGTTACGTTTAAGTAGTTCTAAGTTATAGGGGACTGATGAAGTCAGATGTTAAGTCCCATAGTGCTCAGAGCCATTTTTGAGCCGGCAGAACTGTCACAAGACGACGTGGTATGGACTCGACTAATGTCTGAAGTAGTGGTGGAGGGAATTGAAACCATGAATCCTGCAGTGTGTGTTGCAAGGCACCCCAGATATGCTCAATAATCTTTATATCTGGGAAGTTCGGTAGGCAGCGGAAGTGTTTAAATTCAGAAGAGTGTTCCTGGAGCCACTGTATAGAACTTCTGGACGTTTTGGGTGTCGCATTGTCCTGCTGGAATTGCCCGTCAGAATGCACAATGGACATGAATGGATGCAGGTGACCAGACAGGATTGCTTACGTTCGTGCCACCTATCAGAGTCGTATCTAGACGTGTCAGGGGTCCCATATCACTCCAACTGCACACGCCCCACACCATTACAGAGCCTCCAACGGCTTGAACAGTCTCCTGCAGGAGGTTGTCTCCATACCCGCACACGCCCGTGCGCTCGATACAATGTGAAATGAGACTCGTCCGACTAGATAACGTTTCTCCGGTCATCAACAGTCCAATGTCGTGGGGAGGGGGAGGGGCGGGGGCGGCGAGGCGTAAAGCTTTGTGTCGTTTAGTCATCAAGGGTACATGAGTTGGATTTCGGATGCGAAAGCCCACATCGATGATGTTTCGTTGAATGGTTCGCACGCTGACACTTGTTGATGGCCCAGCAGTGAAATCTGAAGCAATTTGTGGAAGGGTTGCACTACTGTAACGCTGAACGATTATCTTCAGTCGCCGTTGGTCCCGTTCTTAAAGGATATTTTTCCGGCCATAGCGATATCGGAGATATGATGTTTTACGGATTCCTGATATTCAAGGTACACTCGTGAACTGGTCTTACGGGGAAATCCCCACTTCATCGTTACCTCGGAAATTCTGTGTCCCATCGCTCGTGCTCCTAGTATAAGACCACGTTCAAACTCACTTTAATCTTGATAGCCTACCATTGTAGCAGCAGTTATGGATCTAACAACTGCACCAGACACTTGTTGTCTTGTTGTCTTATACAGGCATTGCCGACCGCAGCACCGTATTCTGCCTGTTTGCATATCTCTGTATTTGAATACGCATGCCTATACCAATTTCTTTGGCGCTTCAGTGTATCTTCGCTAAGATGCCCTGAAACACGTAGGAAAGAACTGCACGAACCTCATGCGTAAAACCAATTATCTGCAAACACGGACCAAATAAAAATTCAGAAAAGCAAGGGTAAATTGAACAGCAATGACTACTGCAACTGAAATCATATCCCGGTGCTCCGCTACTAGAATCAAAATCGAACTACGAGGAAGGCAACTCTCATGCTCCCCAGTAACGTCCGCCAGGAGAGAAGATAACCTGCTATTGATTGCCTTCGCAGTGGTTTTACAATCAAAATTAAGCAATGTAAGAGGGTGGAAAGAACCCACATTGGCACGGCCACTTTGTTTCGGTATTAAAGGCTGCGGGCACAGTTCTCCCCTGCATGACGTCATTTAACATGGCCGTAAACGTCGCATCCAAGAGGGGCCAAAAGCGGGTATAAGATTCCTTAGGGGGACCATCCTGACTAGATGATTTACAGGAGGCTGAAGCAGTAGTAAGAGTAAGCATCTCATAAGTCTGAAAGGCAGCCGAAAATTCAACGATCTGTGCAGATGTGGCTCTTACACTCAGGGCTTCACGAGCATCATCGGGAAAGGGTCTCACATTGCTATCCATTGTATGTAGTTCCGCGTAATGTCGGTGGAGAACGCGAACAACATCATTTTGTTCAGCCAGTTGGAGACCTGTAGCAACTGTGATAAACTTAATGAAGGAGCGAGGACGTCGCGACTGATGTCGAAGCAGAAGACACAATGACGTAAATTCCCCTTCTGCCAGCAACCGAGATTTCTGTTTGTATGTTAGGGACTACATCACGAACCACTGTAAATATTTTGATAAGATTTTAACTAATAGACAGACTGGAAATGAGCGTTTGGCGTCAGTGGCCGGGAGGCCCCTCGCGGGGCAGGTCCGGCGGCCATATCGCAGGTCTTATTACATTCGGCGCCACATTGGCCGACCTGCACGCCGGATGGGGATGAAATGATGATGAACACAACACAACACCCAGTCCCTGAGCGGAGAAAATCTCCGACCCAGCCGGGAATCGAACCCGGGCCCAGAGGACGGCAATGCGTCACGCTGACCACTCAGCTACTGGGGCGGACGCATAGACAGACTGATTCACGAGGAATGTCTTGCATATTAATTTAGAAATATATCGTGAAAATTAGCTGAAATGATGAATTCGAGGGCACTGTGAAAATGATGACATTGCCATCTAGTAGTACAGCCACCACAACACCAGAGGGCAGCGTAGCTTGACTGGTGTTACAGCGGTATGGTGAGTCTCTGAAAATCGGAATCGAATCCCGATAGGACCAAGATATTGTCACTCTGTATTTTAATCTATCATTAACCTCTCAATGATGTGGATATTCACCAGAAGCGAAGCTTTGTTCGTATTTCATGTTGAACCACAGGTCTGCTTTGCTTGGTTTACGGAAAATCCATTCTTATAATAAAATGTTGACTTACTCTGCTGGTAGGTCTCTGAAAACCGAAAGGTCGCGTAATCGAATCCCGATAGGACCAAGAAATTTTTACTCTGTATTTTAATCTATCATTAACCTCTCAGTGATGTGGATATTCCCTAGAAGCGAAGCTTTGTTCGTATTTCATGTTGAACTGCAGGCCCATTTTACGTCTTTTGCGAAGAACGTCGAGAACGGGCCCAAGATTATAATACAACTGCTGACGTCACTGTGCCTAAACAGACGTCTTAAAGTGTCAAGTGGCTGAAGAAGTGTAGGGTATTTTGTACTAACTGTAAAAGGCCGCATCACAAGTCGATGTGCGTCGAAGGCGCAACGAATAAGACCCCAGCATCACAGAGCAACGTCAATTGTATAAAGTAAAATAGACGCAACTATGCGAATCTTCGCATTCTTGCAAACAGGTACATATCGTAGGACCAACAGGGCTAAGTAAACATACCCGATGTGTTCTACACAGCGGAAGCCAAACACCCTACACAGCAAAGTCATTAATACGAGGGGCGTTCAATAAGTAATGCAACACATTTTTTCTCCGCTAATTTCCGTTGAAAAAATGTTGAATTTGCTGTGGGACATCGAGAAATATTCCTGTGTCAGAACGTGTAATTCCATCAAGTTCCGGTAGGTATAGACACTATTCATTGCCTTCAGAATAGCGTCTGTAACAGAGGTGCGTTCCAAGTAGAGGGCTGTCACTGAGCTCCCTTTTACGGAAAACCAGAGTCCCGCAGGTATTCATAGGCGCTTGATGAATGTCTAAGCAGTCATGGCATTGAACAAAAGCTGGGTGAGTCGCTGAGTGAGGCGTCTGTCATCATCGCACAAACTTGTCCGATCTCTGACACAACTGTGACTCCTGCAATAACGCGTGAACACTCTCAATCGAGGTTATTGACGGATTAAAATCGAACATCTCGCTGCAAAGCTCGACGTCTATACTGATAGTGCTGACACACTCGTCTACCAATTCGGTTACTCAATGGTGTGTACCCGCTGCGTTCCTCGCCGCCTAACAGAAGACCATAAAGAGCAACGAAGAATTGCTTGCGCGTTACGAAGCTGAACATGATAATTTTTTTTGTTGAAAATCGTCACAGGCGATAAAACATGGGTTCATCACTTCGAACCGGAAACAAAACGGCAATCCATTAAGTTGAGCCACAGCACCTCTCATCCGAAAAAAAGGTCCAAAAGGAAATTATCACAGATTGTAGCTAAATTTTCCGACCCAGTAGGACTATTCTCTCCTATGTCAGTCATGGCAAAACTATTATCCTAAGGAACGTCGTGTGGGGAACTGACTGGAATGAATTGTTACCAAACGATCTGGCACACAACGGAATACTTGGGTATCCACTGTACCTTTATTGTCGCGATGGACATCTCTATATATAAAAAGGGAATGTCCTGACTGACTGACTGATCCATCGACCAGCCCAAACAGCTAGGGAGAGAAACTTGAAATCTGGAGAAGAACTTACACAGTAGGTGCCATTTAAGAAGGGATTTTCCGAAATTCCAACCCTGTTCTCATGGTCTTCAGTCCTGAGACTGGTTTGATGCAACTCTCCACGATTATCTTGTGCAAGCCTCTACATCTCAGAGTAACTACTGCAACCTACATCCTACTGAATCTGCTTAGCGTATTCATCTCTTCGTCTCCATCTACGATTTTTACCCTCCACGCTTTCCTCCAATACTAAATTGGTGATTCCTTGATGCCTCAGAACGCATCCTATCATCTGATCCCTTCTTCTAGTCAAATTATGGCACAAATTCCTCTTCTCCCCAATTCTCCTCATTAGTAACGTGATCTATCCATCTAATATTCAGCATTCTTCTGTAGAACGACATTTCAAAAGTTTCTATCCTCTTCTTGTCTAATCTATTTATCATCAATTTTTCACTTCCATACATGGCTACATTCCATACAAATACTTTCAGAAAAGATTTTCTAACACTTAAATCTATACTCGATGTTAACAAATTTCTCTTCTTCAGAGACACTTTCCTTGCCATAGTCACTCTACATTTTATATCCTCTCTTCTTCGACCATCGTCAGTTATTTTGTTTCCCAAATAGCAAAACTCATCTACTACTTCAAGGGTCTCATTTCCTAAAGTAATTCCCTCAGCATCACTTGATTATCCTAGTTTTGCTTTAGTTGACGTTCACCTTATATCCTTCTTTCAATACACTGTCCATTGGATTCAAGAGTTCTCCCTTGCTGTCTCTGACAGAATTACAATGTCGACGGCAAACCTCACAGTTTTTATTTCTTCTCCATGGATCTAAATTCCTACTCCAAATTTTTCTTTTGTTTCCTTTACTGCGTGCTGAATATACAGACTGAACAATATGGGTGATAGGCTACAACCCTGTCTCACTCCCTTCTCAACTATTGCTTTCTTTTCTTGCCAATTGACTCATAACTACCATCTGGTTTCTGCACAAACTGTTAATAGCCTTTCGCTCCCTGTATTTTACCCCTGCCGCCTTGAAAGCCAGTCAACATTGTCGAAAGTTTTCTCTAAGTCTGCAAACGCTAGAAACGTAGGTTTGCCTTTTCTTAATCTAGCTTCTAAGATAAGTATTGAGGACAGTACTGCCTCACGCGTTCCAACATTCCTACGCAATCCAAACTGATCTTCCCCGAGATCGGGTTCTACCAGTTTTTCCATTGGTTTCTAAAGAATTCGTACTAGTATTTAGCAATCGGGTCTTACTAAACTGATAGTTCTGTAATTTTCACGTCTGCCAAACCTGATTTCTTTGGGATTGGAATTTATACATATATTTTTTGAATTATGAGGATACATCTTGCTCACCAGATGGAAGTGTTTTGTCATGACTGGCTCTCCCAAGGCTGTCAGCAGTTCTAATGGAATGTTGTCTACTCCCGGGACCTTGTTTCGACTCAGGTCTTTCAGTGCTCTGTCAAATACTTCACGCATGATCATATCTCCCATTTCATCTATATCTACGTCATCTTCCATTTCCATAATGTTGCCCTCAAGTACATCGCCCTCGTACAGACCCTCTATATACTCCTTCCACTTTTCTGCTTTCTCTTCATTGCTTCGGACTGTTTTTCCATCTGAGCTCTTGTGGGCGGTATCTATCTTACCCCCAATGATATATACTTCTACATCCTTACATTTGTCCTCTACCCATCCCTTGCTAGCCAAAATGGAAATTTGGGGAAAGTTCTTGTGGGACCAAATTGCTAAGGTCATCAGTCCCTAAGCTCACACACTACTTAATCTAACTTAAAGTAACTTACGCTAAGGACAACACACACACCCATGCACGAGAGAGGACTCGAGCTTCCGTCGGGAGGAGATGCGCTACCCCTCGCGGCCTTTGCACTTCCTGGCGATCTCATTTTTGAGTCGTTTGTATTCCTTTTCGCCTGCGTCATTTACTACATTTTTATATTTCCTCCCTTCATCATTTAAATTCAACATCTCTTCTGTTACCGAAGGATTTCTATTAGACCTCGTCTTTGTACTTATTTGCTGCCTTCACTACTTTATCTCTCGAAGGTATCTATTCATCTCCTACTCTATTCCTTTCCCTGTTCTGGTCAACTGTTGCCTAATGCTTCCTCTGAAACTCTCAGCAACCTCCTAAACCTCTGTCCAACCATTATATAATCAATCTTGAACCTTCTGGTGTCTCCAGTTCTCTTCCACATATACAGTCTTCTGTTATACGAGGTGCGGCTAGAAAAAAACCGGACTGATGCTGGAAAAAACATTTATTTACAATTTACAATTTACAATTTCATGTTATCTCCTTCAATGTACTCTCCTCCTCGGTCTCTACACCGCTCCATACGAATTTTCCACTGTTCATAGCAATGCTGCAGATCATTTTCGGTAAGTCCATACATTACTTCCGTCGCTTTTTCTTTTACTGCTTCAACAGTCTCAAATCCAGTTCCTTTCAAAGCTGACTTGACTTTAGGGAAAAGAAAAAAGTCACAGGGGGCCAAATCAGGTGAGTAGGGTGGATGATCTAAGATGGGAATATTGTGTTTTGCCAAAAACTTCTTCACTGACAACGCACTGTGAGCTGGGGCATTGTCTTGGTGAAGGATCCATGACTTTTTTTCTCCACAAATCGTTCCGTTTTCTCCGTACTCGCTCACGTAGGGTAGCCAGGACGCTAATGTAGTAATGCTGATTCACTGTTTGTCCCTCTGGTACCCAATCAATGTGCACAATCCCTTTGATGTCAAAAAAAACAATCATCATTGCCTTGAATTTCGATTTTGACATTCGTGCTTTTTTTTTTTTTTTTGTCGTGGAGAACCAGGAGTTTTCCAATGCATCGATTGGCGTTTAGTTTCGGGATCGTAAGTAAAAAACCACGATTCATCGCAAGTAATAACATTTTGTAAGAAGGTGGGATCACTTTCAATGTTTTCCAGGATGTCAGAACAAATCATTCGTCGGCGTTCCTTCTGTTCAATTGTGAGACACTTTGGAACCATTTTTGAACACACTTTGTTCATGTTGAAACTTTCATGAAGAATCTGCCTAACACTTTCCTTGTCAACTCCTGTTAACTCAGACACTGCTCTGATTGTTAAACGGCGATCTTGTCGAACAAGTTTACCGATTTTTTCAATGTTTGCATCAGTTTTTGCTGACAATGGTCTGCCAGTGCGAGTGTCATCACTGGTGTCTTCGCGGTCATCTTTAAATCGTTTAAACCACTCAAACAATTGTGTTCGCGATAAACAATCATCGCCGTACACTTGTTGTAACATTACAAACGTTTCACTTGCAGATTTTCCTAGTTTGAAACAAAATTTGATGTTAACACGCTATTCTTTCTGTACACTCAACATTTTCCGACGCACAGACAAAACGTCAACTACTTAAAACAGACGCCACGGGCAGACTGAGTGCAGGAGGCAGATGAAACTCGAGCAGTAGGCGGAGCGAGAGTCAATTCACAGGCCACGCGACTTTCAGCCTTATTGCATTCGTTTTATTGTTTCACCAGTACTAGTCCGGTTTTTTTCTAGCCAGACCTCGTAATTCTTTAACCAAGTGTTGACGATGATTTAATTATGATTTGTGCAAAGTCCTACCAACGGCTTCCTCTTTCATTCCTTTCCCCCCTAGTCCATATTCAACTACTATTTTTCGATCTCTTCCTCTTACTACCATCAGATTCCAGTCCCCCATCACAGTTAAATTTTTGTCTCCTTTAACTATCTGAGTAATGTCTTTTATCTGATCATTCATTTCTTAATTCTCTTCATAATCTGTGGAGCCAGTTTGCGTAGAAACTTGTACTACTGTGGTAGGCATGGGCTTCGTGTCTATCTTGGCTACAGCAATACGTTCACTAGGTTGGTAGTAGTAGCTTACCCGCATTCCTATTTTTTATTCGTTATTAAACCAACTCCTGTATTGCCATTATTTGATTTTGTATTTATAACCCTATATTAACCTAATTATAAATCTTGTTCCTCCTGCTACCAAATTTCACTAATTCCCACTGTATCTAACTTTATCCTATCCATTCCCCTTTATAAATTTTCTAACCTACCTGTCCGATTAAGGGACTGTTGCCCCTGTAACTACTGAAAAGGCTGCTGCCCCCTTCAGGTAGCACACGTTTGTCTGGCATCTCAATAGAACCCCTCCGCTGTGGTTGCACCTACTGTATGGCTGTCTGTATCGCGGAGGAGCGCAAAGCCTCCCCACCAACGGCAAGGTCCATGGTTCATGGAGGGATTCCAACGCTAATGGGGTGAAATAGGAGATGAAGGGTTTTTTAGAAATATGTCACTCTTAAGGCAATTTTGAAGCTAGACATACGAAAATTGCTATTTGGTTTCTCTGTCAGAAATAAAGATATGGTTGCTTCAGCATTGTTGGAAATTTAACCCTATGGAGGTGAAATAGTGAATTAAAGTTTTTTTTTGAAAACATATAATTATTTAAGAACTACTAAAGTATTTTTAAATCTACATCTATGAACATTGATATTTGACTTCTCGGTTACAAATAAAAAAAGCACGTGTTTCAGTGTTTTTGGAAATTGAACCCCCAAGGGGGTGAAATGGGGGTTGAGGTTTTTTTGATGAAAATGTTTTATTATGAAAGAATTTTTAAAGCTAAATCTACGAAAATTTAAATTCGCTTCACCGTTAGAAGTAAAACAATAGGTGTTTCTCTGTTTTTGGGAATTCAACCCCTATGAGAGTGAAACAGGGGATGAAATTTTTATGGAAATATTTCACTGTGCAAGCATTTTTGAAGCTAAGTCTATGAAAATCTGTATTTGACTTCTCTGTTACAAATAAAAAATACACATGTGTGGAAATTCAACCCATGAAGGATGAATTAGTGGGTGAAACGTTTTATGAAAATATTTTATTGCGAAGACATTTTTAAAGCTAAATCTTTGAAAACTGGTGTTTGGCTTCTCAGTTATAAATGAAAAAATATGTGTTTCACTGGTTTTGGAAATCCGTTCTCTAGGGGGGAGAAATAGGGTCGAACTGATTCACCGATTCATCATCGTTCAGTCCAAACAGCTAAGGATAGTAACTTGAAGTTGTGGATCTTATACTGTAGGCATCGTGTGAGAAGAGATTGTCCGAAATTCCTCTCCTAAGGGATGGGCATGAAAGGATATTTGAAAGTATGTCGCTATTAAGGGAATTTTGTAGATCGAACTAAGAAAACTGCTATTTGGTTTCTCAATCGGAAAATAAAAAGTACGTGCTTCAGCATTTTTGGAAATTGTCACTAAAGGGGTAAAATGTGAGTGAAAACTTTTTTGAAAATAAATAATTACTGAAGAACTACTAAAGAATTTTTAAAGCTACATCTGTGACAACTGGTTTTTCGGTCAGAAGTTTCAGTGTTTCAGTGTTTCTGGAAATTCAACCCCTAAGGGGGTGCAAAAGGGACGAAAATTTTTAAGAAAATATTTCATTACATTAAAAACATTTTAAAGTAAATTTGTGAAAATTGGTATTTCACTTCTCCGTTAGATATAAAGAAATATTTGTTAGGGGGTTGGAAGTTGCGATGGAGGTATCTCCGCAAGAGCGCAAAAGGGCGTGAGTAACAAAAACTTTGGACACCAGCTACCAGAATCGCCTTTTGGTCAGAAGTACATTCGGAAAAGACCATACTTATATGGCCTTAATAAAATTAGAGCGAAAAGCTTAGAAAGTGTTACAGTTTGTGAACAACATATAAATTTGATTAAATAAAAACAAAAAAATCTCTGCAGGCCATACAGTCTACGTGAGCGAAGCAGCGGGCGCTAAGCTAGGCAGCTACTAAAAGTCAGGATGTTCAGAGTCACTTATTTTGTTGTGCTGCGGAACGAACGTGTGAAGCAGCTCTGCACGTACGCAGTGTTTTGCAAGGCAACTCAATGATTCGTTTAGCCTGCAGGAAGAATAGACTTCGACCTGTCAAAAAGATAACAAACCTAGACAGGTGCACTTGTGGAAGCACGATCACTAAGTTATTTCTGCGCAGTTGCAGGGTACGATAGTACCCACACAGTGCTTTAAACGGACGCTAGAGTAAACTGAAGCTGGACAAGCAGTGATGCTAATCGAAGGAAGAGTTTCATTTCTAACAGCGTGACAGAAATTCGTGCACATATGTCGCCTAGTGAGTTGAGAAATTGTCCTGGACATGATAACATAGCCGATCACCTTACCTTCTAGGCGATCATATCCAATCTGTACGTGTTTGGTGGAAAGTACCGCCGTGGCTTGCACACGCGGAATAATATTGGCCATCTGGTACTCGAAAGTGCGTCATGACCTACCAGAAGAGCGAAAGAATGTAAAAGATGTTACGGCAGTTGCTAGACCTCCAGACATCATGGACATTTCCAAATTCTGTTCCTTCTGGAGACTAATTCGTACAACAGGCAGAATCCTTCGCTTCACGCACAAGATTCGTCACAAAAATAAACTTGCTGGAGAGTTGACAGCAGTCCAGCTCGCAAACACACGCACTTAATGGATCGAAATAGTTCAACGCCAGTGTTTTACTCAGAAAATTCACACACTTCAGAACGGTAAACCGGTGGCGCAAGAGTCTAAAATTTGACGTCTTTATCCATTCATTGATGACAGACTTCTCCCTGTGGGAGCTATATTACAGTTTTCAGTCTTTACCAATGCACAACGAGACGCAATACTACTTGATAAATCACATTGTTTCACGAGACTCCTCATCTTTAAAGAACACAATGATCTTTACCATATTGGTGCCAAAATTGTGTTATCCAAACTTCGAAAAGAATTTGGGATACTTAAAGGTCGTCAAACCATGGAAAAGGTCCTGAATACATGCGTACCATGGAAGGTCAGAAGAGTCAAAAAGGACGACAAAATGAAGCCCCCCTATCTACAGATCGAATGAGACCATTCAATATTGTTACTGTCACTGGCACAGAATTTGTAAGTATTCTCTACGTCAAAATAGAAATAGGCATGAGGATGGACAAGACCTATATAACACTTTTCTCTTGTGTAAGAACGCCAGCAATACATTTAGAACTCTGATACACTATGAATAACGACACATTTTTGATGATTTCACAGATTTGCTAGTAGATTGGATTGCCTCACACCATCTACATCGACAACACGAATACCTTTCACATCATCAACGCACAACAGCCGGAACTATCGAATCTCAGAGTGCTACCGCTTTCTCGCCAAAAGGGAAATCACTTGGAAGTTCACTGCACGATGATCTTCACAGTGGGCAAGATGGTGGGAGAGAGTGGAGGGATGCTTACGGAAAGTGTGGGACGGTCAAGACTAATCGTAGATCAACAATACACCATCTTGCTCAGCCTCGAAGCATCAGTAAGCTCACGGCCTATTTCTCCGAGAGATGACGTAGAACCGCTGACACCGGAACACTTTCAGGTCGGTGAAGGACTATTATCTGTACCCGCTGGACCATAACCTTCCGCCACACACAATCTGACCAAAGAATTTAAACTATGGTATAAACTAACGCACGATTCCTGGATCAGGAATGCACCATGGATCCCAGTGGCCTTCATGAAGTTAAAGGCACATTTGAAAGATGTTTTGACTTCTGACCTGGTGACCCACCTTTGATTCAGGATGACGGACGCCCACGACATGTCTGGAGAAAAAGCGAAATAGAAAGATCTATACAGGGAAGAGATGAAATAAGGATGTTGATACCGCGTGCGTCAGAGAACAGCAGATAGCATGTCCGGTTCAGCTGGTCACACCCCTCCAGGTTGACCAGGGTGCGGATGTTGTTGGAAACTGAAATAGGCAAAGACGTTAACATCTCTATTTCTAACATGGCTTGCTGTAAACAACGCCGGAAAAAAGTCGCAACTCCAAAAATAATTAATGTGGAGTAATGAAATTTGGGACTACATTTTATAAGGTAACAAATTTAAGTGACTGACAATGCAAGATTTTAGATTAATGTGTGTGCGAGATAAGCCAATGCAAATTTGAAATGCTGGTACATCAATAACTGGTGAAACTGCCAGAATGTTGAATGCAGGCATGCAAAAGTGCATCTGCTGTATTGTAAAGGTGGCGGATGTGAGTATGTCGGATGGAGTTTCACGCATGTTACACCTTGTCGGTCATTATAGGAACGGTTAATACTGGTTGTGGATGACGCTGGAGTTGTCGTCAATGAAGTGTCAACTGGCGATAGTTTTTGCTTTCGAGCAGACCAAAGAAACATGTCCACACTCTGTAGAGCATGTTGGATTACTACAGCGATACCACTGTTATCCTGTTGCAAAACACCCCCTGGAGAGCTGTACATAAATGGCCACCGTACCTTGCCGTGATTACCGCTGGCAGGAATCATATACAGCGGTTACGTTCCTGCCAAGTCTCTCTGGAACATCGTGGATGGAACATTTAGCTTCTCGTAGGCTATTACACGACCCCGTTCAAATTTAGTGAACTGTTAATAATAGATTCTTCACAGCACTAGAGCATTCTTGACAAACATCAACTCTCTACGTTCAACCTCGAAAGTAGCTAACGCTTACGACTGTTACAGTGCATACTTGAAACAAACCTGGTCTGTTTTCTCATAGGTGCGTTACTAGCGCCACTGTTACACGACTGGCGCAATATCTGAATAGACGTCATCTTTCAGATGTAGAAACACTCCAACCAATTTCCGTTTATTTCGCGCAGCCCCGTTTTAGTAGCGTGATTTTTTTTCCGTTGATGTATGTTCTGTGACTGGTAAATAAGGTGCTGTGTTAAACTAAAATCGCCGCCTACTAAAGCATTCACGACAACTGCTCAACTGACAGCATCCTCTGTTGACATAATGAGCAAAGACCATTGCACACGAGAGGCTGTCGTTCACGGGAGGGGTACGGAGGTCACTGAGTGTGCAATGGTGTGCATAACACACACTTATGATAAAGATTCGGTCAAACATTCTCTAGAGAGTGATGTGAATTTTCACACAGCGAGTGAAGACATCCACAGAATTACTATGTTTTCATGGTTGCAATGCTCCCAAATATCACCAACAGGGGCTCTATGAAGGGCACCCACTACATTCTTAATTTGCGGCATAAAGAGGTACAACTACGTCAACAAGAAGAAAAGAGCGCGCACAATACATCTACTACATCTACATCTACATCTGCATGGATACTCTGCAAGTCACATTTAAGTGCCTGGCAGAGGGTTCATCGAACCACCTTCACAATTCTCTATTATTCCAATCTCGCAGAAAGAACGAACACCTGTGTCTTTCCGTACGAGATCTTATTTCCCTTAGTTTATCGTTTCTCCCTATGTAGGTCGGTGTCAACAAAATATTTTCGCATTCGGAGGAGAAAGTTGGCGATTGGAATTTCGTAAGAAGATTCCGTTGCAACGAAAACCGCCTTTCTCTTAATGATTTCCAGCCCAAATCCTGTATCATTTCTGTGACACTCTCCCATATTTCGCGATGATACAAAACGTGCTGCCATCCTGTTAATTCAGAAGTGGCTGAATTCCTACGTATAAAGATAACAATTTTTAAATAACTTATGGAATATACTGTTACATTGAAATGATGAATTAGACTTCCAAAGAGGTGACGTGTGAACAGGAATGAGCAGAAAGATGAGGTCTCGCGTCTTGCAACGGCCATATAGGTCGCACGGTGATATAAGTTAGTGGCCGTAATGTTGCTGTGTGTCGACTGCTAAAACTACTCGTATTTCAAAGGCGGTAAATACAGACAGTCTTGCGATTTAATACTCAATGCAATATCATATACCATTTCGAACAACTAATCGAAGAACCAACAAACAAGAGACATGCAACTGATCTTCTGGATAACTTTGGGAGAGTATCACGAAGAGGCATTGTTCAACAAAACTGATGCTATTACAGCTACTATGGCACCAAGTTAATAAGCTTAGGAAGAGACCTACCAAAAATAGCTATGACTGATAGATGATACTGAGACAGTTGTAGAAGGAGCTTGAAAACATCATAAATCAAGATCTCCGTAAATACGTACTAAGTAAGTTAGTATAAGAAGAAAGACACTCACCTTGGATTACGGATCATTTCGGAGAAGGCATAAGACCCTGATATTGCTATCGAAAGAATGTAGGGCAACTTGTAGAGAAAACTGTAAGTCCTGTACACGTAAGAAGTGTTATGAGTGGTGTGTGTGATGATCTCCTAAGAAACTTTATAGTCAATTATTATGTATCAAAAACTGGTAGAAATGTGTGGTGTTATACCAAATTTTCATCCAGTGTCTCCCCCAGTCTGAAGCCAAAATACAAAATTTTGTATGTAAAAATGCATTCCTGCATGATCATTCTACTACCTGACCATCTCACAAACTCACAAAAACGTGATATTGGTACAAACGTTAAACGCACTGGAAAACAATTAAGGCAACTCTACTCATACCGGAACCTCGTCCTGACGGAATTCCTATGTGTCTTTACATTAAACTCCCGAATTAACCCATTCCTTGGGTCATGTTTAGTCGAAAACTTCTCGCACAACGAACAGTCCTACATCACGGCGGCCACTCACGTTTGCAAGACGGAGAACCAAATACACACGCTGGACTGCACATCAATATCTGCAACATCCGAGAGCTTGTGAGTTTGAATAACGAGACTTTTATGAAGGAATTACGTTTATCTCAAGTAATTGGCTACCTTTCAGGAAATACAGCTCGTTCTTTCCAACTATAGCATCTTGGAAATGGCAGATAAAAATTCTGTCTTCCCAGGTTTTTCGAAAGGTGATCTACACTGTTCCACTGTCCACTGAAAGGAATTGCTTGTACGGAACTTTTTCACAAATATATGGTTAGAGATGGTATAAGCCACAGAATACAGTAGGCGATGGTTGATGACTAACGTTCAACAAAAGAAAAAGTAACATCGAATGTACTCCGAACAACCATAGTAGAACCGCTGATGACCTCGATACACACAAACAATTTATCAGATGGAGTGAACAACATTCTCGGACTGCTCACAGGTGATGCTGTTATCCACAGGAAAGTATTGTTGCAGAAGTGTTACAAGGAAGTGAAGAACGTCCTACACTCTCTTCCCCCTCGATATACAGATGTGGAAATCAGTATCAAATCGTGGATATTTGCAGGAAAATTGACATTGTCGGTTGGAATAGTTGAACACAGTATATGTGGAATAGTATGAGATCCAGTATAGTGCCAAATGCAGTCAAATGGTATCGCATCTAATGTAACTAGTAGAGTATATAACAAAACATCATCGATTCAAGTGGTAGAGGGTAGAACACGGTATAAAGGCAGTCGATTCTGTGCGTTGTTAGCGTGTGAGTACGTGCCGTTAGTGCAGATAAGAAACAGTCACCATTAGTGACAGACCGTATTGTGGACGTAAACCACGATTGTAAAATGGCAACGTGGAAAAGCATAATGCGATGAAAAAGTAAAAATCCTTGCGCAGAAGGGAATATGGCTCGCTAATCGTGAAATCGCCAACAAATTGAACCGTTCAAGTAAAGTGATTTATAATTACCTCAGATTGGCATATGATATGGAGAGGACGGAAAATACAGGAAAAGTTGAAAATTATCTGAGGCAACGAAACGGTTACTTTTGCGCAAAGCAAGAGCCACAAACAGTTATTCTTCTCAACCTGTCGCTGATCTCCAGATGCCAGTAAGTGACGTACGTGAACGACAAATTTTGTCAAATGAAAACACCTCGCATTCAAGAAAAGACTGCAGAAACTTACTTGAACACCCAAAAATAGGCAAGAGCGGAATTTGCTGAAAAATATATATCATGGACTTGAGAATGGGATAAAATGATTTTCAGTGATGAGAAGAAGTTTAATTCAGTTGGACCGGGCGGATTTCAATATGATTGGCACGATCTGAGAACAGAGCAGCAAGTAAGAATGAGAAGAAATTTTGGTGGTGGAAGTCTTATGATTTGGACAGCCTTCTGTACTAAAGGTAAATCACGCTCTGCTTGGGTGAACACTAGAATGAACTCTAATACGTACCGTGAGATGCTAGACACAGAATGAATTCGAATGTTTGAGGACCTAGGGGATGAATGTTCCAACAATGTAATACGTCTGTGTAGGTTTCTGCACGACAAAAAAAGTGGTTTTAAATAAAGATGTTAATGTCTTGTTCCGGCCTGCAGGTATCGGATTAGAACCCTGTAGGGAACCTTTGGGGAATACATGCAAGGTGTGTTTATCGCAACTGAAGGCAATTTCAGGCTGAAAAGGGCGATGCGAGAATTTTTGAGTTAATTGATAAGAACAGAAGTTGGTTTGTGAACTTACCATTTCTGAGAACGCATGCTGTTACAGCATGCAATAACACAATAGGACAGTGGGTGCCTTATACCAAGAAATTCAAGCGGTTTTTTTAATTTTTTTTTTTATCCGTGATCTGAAACAAACTATGTAAGTCGGATTTACGTCTCATATATATCTACTACTTTCATAATAAATTCGATACTGAATGTTTCAGACATTATACAGTGTGTTCCATTGATCGTGTGATCGTGACCAGGGCAAATATCTCACGAAATAAGCATAAAATGAAAAAAACCACGAAGAACGAAACTTGTCTAGCTTGAAGGGGGAAACCAGATGGCGCTACAGTTGGCCCGCTAGATGGCGCTGCCATAGGTCAAACGGATATCAACTGCTTTTTTTAAAAAATAGGAACCCCCATTTTTATTACATATTCGTGTAGTACGTAAAGAAATATGAATGTTTTAGTTGGACCACTTTTTTCGCTTTCTTCATAAGAAAACTATTGTCCCTTGACGTATTTGTGACACATTCATTTACAAACATTTTTAAGTGTAACGCATTGCGTCAGACTTAATCTAACACAGAGAAATATAATATGAGATCCAGTAAAAGTAAACTGTGCCCCAGAAAGTGTAATTCGATCCGCTCCTGTGAGCACGTACTTTGTATTCTCAGTAAATAAATAAGAAAGGAGATTCGGAGAGTTATAACTACTCCTTGTGCTCTGGGGTAAAGTAAATTGCGCTACAAATTCTTACTGGCGCTTGTTTCCAAGTTGCAGTGCGGAAAGTTTAATGCGCCAGCAGACATTTCACTGCCGCGAATGGTGCCAGGACAGAATAGTTTAATAGTTGCGCACACTGATGGCGTGAAAGTGAAGCACAGGTCCCGAAGATACTGGAAGGGTAAAGGTGTTATTTAAATATTGTGTGGTGAATGGAAATTTTCGTTGACATGGAAGTGTACGTTACTAATGTCGGAATATATATTTTTAGGAATGTTTCCAGGCAACAGCAAGAGACAGACGGAATTTGAATCAATGGAACTTAGATAAAGCGACAGACGAGAAATTTCTTCCACCGTAGGTTGGTATAAACTCCGCAACACGATCAGATATTCTTAGTCTCTGAGGTTTCCAACCTTCATTTTAGTAATGGCAAGCCACCGTTAGCTGAGACTTGGGCGGCAACATACAGTGGTGTGGTGGCTTATCATCAACTTATGCTGGGATCGCGAAATGACACGTTCTACGATAACCAAGTGCTACCTTCGAGCTTAAAGTTATTGTGGAGGTAATACGAACTTGGTTACAGGTACAGATACCGCGAAACTCAGTCGCGATGTCCTTTAAGTATGCGCAGTACTAGTACGTAAATATCTTACAACAAATGTAGATAAACAAAGATTCTAATAGTCTGCTACCTTCACGTTTCTCATAAGCAGTCAGGTTTATCATCATTGACATTTTTTTTAAGAAAAGATCTGTAAAGAATTTGACAGGTGATCTTCCTATGTATGGGTACTTAAAACTGTTCCTTCTTAGAGCTCTAAACGTATGAAAATTTTATACTTGTAGGTGCATCGACAATGTATCAAGTTTCCTCTTCTCCGAAGCTTCTTCTGTCACACAACTGATGCGACGTGAGCTCTCTGTCGTCTGAGCCAGTTTTGGTTACATCTTCCACAGTGCCTGAGCCATTTTGGCCAATTAGTTATTGCAGTTCAACTGTTGCCACTTTGGGATGTATGTTGCCAAATAACTAACTAAATGAATAAATAAATTTGCTCTGTGATAGAAGAAGTCGCGTAGTCATAAAAGACATCAGGTATTTGATCGGTTAATAAATCATAGCCTGGGCGGTGCAGAAGCATTTATTTATTTAAAAAGTATTTCAGCTAGCAAGAGAAGGGTCTTCATTTCCTCTGTCACATCTGACCAGACTTCCTGAGTATCATTTAAATATATGTAGTATATGAGCAGTATATCATAATGATTATGATAATAATAATAATAATAATAATAACCATTACCCTCGACCTCAGGGGGCGTAAAGCGCCAAAATGGCTGAGAGATCTGGTTTCAGAGAGAGGGGTGAATCATATCGGGACGTGAAGAGACACACTGACAAGTTGAGTTCAGACTCCATTCCGCGGATGAATAAACAGTGTCTCTGCTGATCCAGACGCCTGCGGCACGGCGTGTGTACGTGTGTCAGCGCAAACGCCAGCGCCAGAACATGCTGCTACGGCACCTGGCCATCCCCGTGACGTAACGGCTCCAGTCCCTCGTAATGACAGCATGGCTGGGAACATGTGCATCCAAGCCGGAATCCCCACGCCTGCCCTCTGGAGTGCGGCTGGCTATTCAGTCAAGTGCTACTCGTGGGCACAATGTAGAGATCCAAGAGTTAACAGCCAGTAGCCGTCGTTGTAATAGCAGCTCCTGTCGCCCAACTACGACATCTCGGTTGGTGACAGAGGACGGCTCTGAAACCAACAGACTGCGAGGTAGCGTCCCATTGCAGATGGCGGCTTGCAGTCCATCAGAAGAAGTCAGCCAGGGAGTGTAGGCTGGCCGCCTCCCTTCTCCCGACGCACGTGAAGCACCAAGTTTCGGAACCACCTCACCATGGCCGTGGCGTGTCCCTACCGCGGAGCCTGGCCGTTGATTCACTGAGACAGTTGGCCATAGAAATCCATCACCAGATGGTCGTTATGGTTGGCCTGCAATTTAAACAATCGCCATTTTCTGTAGTTCCAGAGACTGACAGAAAGGCGATATGACTGCTTGCCTTGAAACTTTGGTTTTCCTTATTTATACTCCTTTTACTACACCTCAGTCGCAAACCCTCTGGAAGGGACGTATGGAGTTTTCCTTAATAATTATAACGCCAGCTTTTTCTAGCCTATTTCGGCCCCCACATGCAGGTTTCTTCCAGATGGTGTTTCCAGCTGCAACGTACGGGTTTTTCATAGCAAGTCAGTGGCCACTGTTACGCCTGATTACTCCACACCTGTCTTCTCACTCGTTTATAGTGCCTGCCAGGCCAGGCTTCCACACCCGCGAGTGGCGTCGCAAACCTGCCGCGCAGAACCATTGGCTTAAAAGCATTACCAGCGCCCACTAACCGATGTATCCACTGGTCCCTTACCTTTCACCTTCTTGTCACAGCCGCGCAAAATTTTCATGAATTCCCCACATCCATGCCTATACTTACTGGTGGCGTAGTAGTACATACGCAGTACATTGTAAAAATAAGCCGGCCGGGGTGGACGAGCGGTTCTAGACGCTACAGTCTGGAACCGCGCGACCGCTACGGTCGCAGGTTCGAATTCTGCCTCGGACATGGATGTGTGTGATGTCCTTAGGTTAGTTAGGTTTAAGTAGTTCTAAGTTCTAGGGGACTGATGACCTCAGAAGTTAAGTCCTATAGTGCTCAGAGGCATTTGAACCATTTTTGTAAAAATGACAATAATAATAATAACAATAAGCCTGCCTCAAGCCAAGGGTCTCATCATTCAAATAATGAGGAATGAGGAGGGCGTGGAGTAACAATCTCACCTGTCCTGGGTGACAGCACTCTGTGAGAGCTTCATGAAAGAAACTGCATATAAAGAAATTGCATATAATAGCTCTGAGAACTGCAGAATACTTGCGTTCTACTTCAAAGAACTACATAGCTGCGATCCACGAAAAGAAGAATTTCATTCTGAAAACATAATCCAAATACAACCAGATTCAAAGCCACCAACAATAGGGGAAATAAGAGAAATCACAAAACAACGTAAAAATAACAAATCATCAGAGAAAGACAACCTTTAAGCTGAATTGTGGAAACACTCTAGTGACAACATTATTCTATGTCTAACTGAAATCATAAATGAAATGTGGACAACAAACAGCTTACGATTAGAATGGACATCGACATTAATACATCCACCAGATAAAAAAGGAAAGAAAACTGATCCTAACAATTACACAGGAATATCCCTCTTGCTAGTGACGTATAAAATCCTTTCTATGAAACTTCTGAAGAGAGCTAAAGGATACAATACATAATAGAAATGAAGAAAACGACAAACTTGAAAAATGTGGTAACTTTTGTAGATTTTAAAAAGTATGTGAATCAATTGAGAGAAATGCACTAATCAACATCATAAAGGAATTGGGATTCTATAACAAAACAACACAATTAACTAAAGGAACTATTAAAAATACTACATCAAAAGTAAAATTTATAGGCGAATTACCAAAACGTATCGAAATAAAATCAAGATTAAGACAGGGAGATGGTTTATAACCTCTACTTTTCAACTGGGAATTAGAGAATATAGTGAGAAAATGGAGGAAATCATCAATACTAAGGCTGTTCAACTAGCAAGAAATCCAAATAAAATCACTACAAATTGTCTAGCCTTTACAGATAACATGACATTAATTACTGATTCACTTGATAGTGTCAAAGAAGAAATCACATTGTTACAGAGATGAGCAGATAAAATATGGCTAAAAATGCCATCCGAAGAAATAAACTTCATGGCAAATATCAATCATGTCCCCGCAATTTTTGTTTACTGTTAACTAACTTGATGATTGGGATTTACTAATTACAAATCAAGAGCTTGATATAGGTAAATCAGTATTTATTACAGTTCTCAGCATGCACAGATTTATAAGGAACATTACAGGATTTCCTATGAACCATACAGTAAAAGCATAAAATAAGACACCAAACTAGTTTGTTATAAGGCATGGCGCGGTTAGAAAAGATAAGTCGATGGACAAACAGAGTTCGTACAAATCAACTTCCTGTTCTGTTAATATCCTGCAACATAACCGTGAAATGAACCCAGTGATTATATAGTTCTGGCAGACATAGAACGTGAGATTACATGCTGCTTGCCTGTCCACCTAGTCATGAAAAGCTCGCATGAATTTACAGTAATGATAGCAAATATTACCTCTGTTCCACCCTAAACAGCCAATGCCAGTAGTTTTTCTCACCATTTTGTGCATGTGAGTGTTCGAATTGAGTGTTGCACGTGGATGTCTTACCCAAGTCTGATCTGCAAGTGAACTCCAAGAACCATTTGCTACCAGAGTGAGGTCCGCCACTGAAGGGAACGAAATCTGCTGTCAGAATGATGCTACAAGACTGAAGACTGCAGCTAGAATGAAAAGAACCCACATGTCCTGTATGCTTTGGTCGGAGTCTACCAGGAAAAAACATCGCCAATCAATGACCACAAAATTCGGTTGTTGCTGGCAATCGCGTAGTTTTTATGTCTGCTAAATTCTCCCACTATGGACATTCTAAAAGCCGTCCTCCAGTCGTCCATTTTTCCGCTCACACCGTTCCGAGAATCATGGGAAGCAGACTAAGACAGAGCTTCATGTGTTTAATTACCAATCTTCGTTCTCCTCTCAAAAATTTTGGGTAACTGTCAATTGTATGAAGGCTTTCACGACCGGATGACATATCTTCTGGTAAACCTTCCGGGATGTAAGGTCGTGGTCCATGAAACTCTTCAGCTCCTAACGTTTCGTCCAGAGCTGCGCTGGACATCTTCAGAGGGGTGTTTCTCCTCCGGTGAGTCTTGCCGACTGACGGGTCGGACGTCTGAGAGCGACTTATGTATCGTAGAAAGTGGGCGTGACCAGAGTTACACGTGATATGCAGAGATAACCTTTGTCAGAGATAAAACTTAACTATCGATCGTAATCTCGTCACGGATAAAACTGTCTAGCAATTCTGTAGTGCTACTGTCCAAATATCACTAAGTTTCATGGTCTCTTCTTTCCGATTAAAATTATCCCTATGTTTATATATTTCAATTGCTTCTCTACAAAGCCGTGGGTAATAGTTCGTCGTCGTAGATAAAATTTTTGTTTCGGAAAACTTCACTTGATGATTTCCTGGCTGAAAAGCGTGTTCTGCTACAGCCGATTTATCTGTTTTTCCTAATCGGCAAAGACTTCTGTGTTCTTTTAACCGTGTATTTACGCTTATTTTTGTTGTTCCAACATCAACTTTACCACATGTACACGGGATTTTATATACGCCACTGGCTGATAGAGGAGCGCGTTTATCTTTTACAGACCGAAGAACATGACAAATTTTCTTCGTTGGTCTAAAAACAGGTCTAATATCATGTTTACTTAAAATCTTTCCAATCTGATCCGTTACTTTCTTTATAAAAGGGAGAGAGACTGTATTCTTCCATCGTTTTTCGGACTTGTCCTTAAGCTTTTTGTTGTTTGGGTGCAGAATTCTGCTTACTTCTTTCTTTGAGTAGCCATTTTTCTCAAAAGCGTGCTTCAGATGTTTTAATTCGTCGTCTAGATACTCCGGCGTGCAAATCCGTCTGGCTCTGTCAACGAGACTTGTAATCACACCTCTTTTTTGTTTTGGATGGTGGTTAGAGTTTTTATGTAAGTATCTGTCTGTGTGCGTTATTTTTCTAAGAATCTGTTGTTTCAAGCTTCCATCCGTCTGTCTCATAACTAAAACATCCAAAAACGGTATTTTGTTATCATTTTCTCTCTCCATGGTAAACTGGATTCTTGGATTTATATTATTAAGGTAATCAAAAAATTCGCCTAAGGCTTCTCTACGGATATATTTCCAGAAGATCTGACTGCTCTTGTCAGACACTGTCTTACTTCCAGTCATTTCCAGTGGAATAATGAGTTTTACGAACAACTTAATGGCGTAGCAATGGGTAACCCATTGGGTCCTGCAGTAGCTAATTTCTACATGGAGAAATTCGAACAGTCAGCCTTGAAAAAAGCAGATAAGAAACCATCTCGCTGGTATCGGTATGTAGACGATACATTTGTGGTCTGGCCACATGGTAGAGAAGCCTTAGGCGAATTTTTTGATTACCTTAATAATATAAATCCAAGAATCCAGTTTACCATGGAGAGAGAAAATGATAACAAAATACCGTTTTTGGATGTTTTAGTTATGAGACAGACGGATGGAAGCTTGAAACAACAGATTCTTAGAAAAATAACGCACACAGACAGATACTTACATAAAAACTCTAACCACCATCCAAAACAAAAAAGAGGTGTGATTACAAGTCTCGTTGACAGAGCCAGACGGATTTGCACGCCGGAGTATCTAGACGACGAATTAAAACATCTGAAGCACGCTTTTGAGAAAAATGGCTACTCAAAGAAAGAAGTAAGCAGAATTCTGCACCCAAACAACAAAAAGCTTAAGGACAAGTCCGAAAAACGATGGAAGAATACAGTCTCTCTCCCTTTTATAAAGAAAGTAACGGATCAGATTGGAAAGATTGTAAGTAAACATGATATTAGACCTGTTTTTAGACCAACGAAGAAAATTTGTCGTGTTCTTCGGTCTGTAAAAGATAAACGCGCTCCTCTATCAGCCAGTGGCGTATATAAAATCCCGTGTACATGTGGTAAAGTTGATGTTGGAACAACAAAAATAAGCGTAAATACACGGTTAAAAGAACACAGAAGTCTTTGCCGATTAGGAAAAACAGATAAATCGGCTGTAGCAGAACACGCTTTTCAGCCAGGAAATCATCAAGTGAAGTTTTCCGAAACAAAAATTTTATCTACGACGACGAACTATTACCCACGGCTTTGTAGAGAAGCAATTGAAATATATAAACATAGGGATAATTTTAATCGGAAAGAAGAGACCATGAAACTTAGTGATATTTGGACAGTAGCACTACAGAATTGCTAGACAGTTTTATCCGTGACGAGATTACGATCGATAGTTAAGTTTTATCTCTGACAAAGGTTGTTGTTGTTGTTGTGGTCTTCAGTCCTGAGACTGGTTTGATGCAGCTCTCCATGCTACTCTATCCTGTGCAAGCTTTTTCATCTCCCAGTACCTACTGCAACCTACATCCTTCTGAATCTGCTTAGTGTATTCATCTCTTGGTCTCCCTTTACGATTTTTACCCTCCACGCTGCCCTCCAATACTAAATTGGTGATCCCTTGATGCCTCAGAACATGTCCCACCAACCGATCCCTTCTTCTGGTCAAGTTGTGCCACAAACTTCTCTTCTCCCCAATCCTATTCAATACTTCCTCATTAGTTATGTGATCTACCCATCTAATCTTCAGCATTCTTCTGTAGCACCACATTTCAAAAGCTTCTATTCTCTTCTTGTCCAAACTATTTATCGTCCATGTTTCACTTCCATACATGGCTACACTCCATACGAATACTTTCAGAAATGACTTCCTGACACTTAAATCAATACTGGATGTTAACAAATTTCTCTTCTTCAGAAACGCTTTCCTTGCCATTGCCAGCCTACATTTTATATCCTCTCTACTTCGACCATCATCAGTTATTTTGCTCCCCAAATAGCAAAACTCCTTTACTACTTTAAGTGCCTCATTTCCTAATCTAATTCCCTCAGCATCACCCGACTTAATTAAACTACATTCCATTACCCTTGTTTTGCTTTTGTTGATGTTCATCTTATATCCTCCTTTCAAGACACTGTCCATTCCATTCAACTGCTCTTCCAAGTCCTTTGCTGTCTCTGACAGAATTACAATGTCATCGGCGAACCTCAAAGTTTTTATTTCTTCTCCATGAATTTTAATACCTACTCCGAATTTTTCTTTTGTTTCCTTTACTGCTTGCTCAATATACACATTGAACAACATCGGGGAGAGGCTACAACCCTGTCTTACTCCCTTCCCAACCACTGCTTCCCTTTCATGTCCCTCGACTCTTATAACTGCCATCTGGTTTCTGTACAAATTGTAAATAGCCTTTCGCTCCCTGTATTTTACCCCTGCCACCTTTAGAATTTGAAAGAGAGTATTCCAGTCAACATTGTCAAAAGCTTTCTCTAAGTCTACAAATGCTAGAAACGTAGGTTTGCCTTTCCTTAATCTTTCTTCTAAGATAAGTCGTAAGGTCAGTATTGCTTCACGTGTTCCAGTGTTTCTACGGAATCCAAACTGATCTTCCCCGAGGTTGGCTTCTACTAGTTTTTCCATTCGTCTGTAAAGAATTCGTGTTAGTATTTTGCAGCTGTGACTTATTAAGCTGATAGTTCGGTAATTTTCACATCTGTCAACACCTGCTTTCTTTGGGATTGGAATTATTATATTCTTCTTGAAGTCTGAGGGTATTTCGCCTGTTTCATACATCTTGCTCACCAGATGGTAGAGTTTTGTCAGGACTGGCTCTCCCACGGCCGTCAGTAGTTCCAATGGAATATTGTCTACTCCGGGGGCCTTGTTTCGACTCAGGTCTTTTAGTGCTCTGTCAAACTCTTCACGCAGTATCATATCTCCCATTTCATCTTCATCTACATCCTCTTCCATTTCCATAATATTGTCCTCAAGTACATCGCCCTTGTATAGACCCTCTATATACTCCTTCCACCTTTCTGCTTTCCCTTCTTTGCTTAGAACTGGGTTTCCATCTGAACTCTTGATATTCATACAAGTCGTTCTCTTATCTCCAAAGGTCTCTTTAATTTTCCTGTAGGCGGTATCTATCTTACCCCTAGTGAGATAGGCCTCTACATCCTTACATTTGTCCTCTAGCCATCCCTGCTTAGCCATTTTGCACTTCCTGTCGATCTCATTTTTGAGACGTTTGTATTCCTTTTTGCCTGTTTCACTTACTGCATTTTTATACTTTCTCCTTTCATCAATTAAATTCAATATTTCTTCTGTTACCCAAGGATTTCTACTAGCCCTCGTCTTTTTACCTACTTGATCCTCTGCTGCCTTCACTACTTCATCCCTCAAAGCTACCCATTCTTCTTCTACTGTATTTATTTCCCCCATTCCTGTCAATTGCTCCCTTATGCTCTCCCTGAATCTCTGTACAACCTCTGGTTCTTTTAGTTTATCCAGGTCCCATCTCCTTAAATTCCCACCTTTTTGCAGTTTCTTCAGTTTTAATCTACAGGTCATAACCAATAGATTGTGGTCAGAGTCCACATCTGCCCCTGGAAATGTCTTACAATTTAAAACCTGGTTCCTAAATCTCTGTCTTACCATTATATAATCTATCTGATACCTTTTAGTAGGTTATCTCTGCATATCACGTGTAACTCTGGTCACGCCCACTTTCTACGATACATAAGTCGCTCTCAGACGTCCGACCCGTCAGTCGGCAAGACTCACCGGAGGAGAAACACCCCTCTGAAGATGTCCAGCGCAGCTCTGGACGAAACGTTAGGAGCTGAAGAGTTTCATGGACCACGACCTTACATCCCGGAAGGTTTACCAGAAGATATAACTGTCAATTACCTCTGTTTCGAAACTGTCTTTCACAGAAGATTCAAGTCATAGCTTTCTTGACCCAGGGATGGAAGAGAGTTTTCTCCACCTGCATTCTACCAGTTCGCCAGCTAATGCACAATCCCCTGTGCAGAAATCGAGACTGCCAGAAGGGACACATCGTAAAACGACCATTATGCAGGAGGCAAGTCGGCACAGGTTTTCTTTTTAGTATATTCACCACCTGCAGCACTTCGCATTCTAAATTTCTTGGAAAGAGCCTTCTGATTCCGCCTTGGCGATACCAGGAGTATAGTCCACACAGAACATCATGGCCTGTAGATGCCCGGACGGCAGGGCACGCGTGGGGTGAGTGGTAGTTGTGAAGGCTGTGGGCAGGCGCTGTATGGAATATGCCGAGTACCGGAGGGGAGGTGCCGTTGAGAGGCTGGAGCTCACACTCACATTTTTGTTAATGTTGAGCGGGGCCGCTCCACGCCTACATTTCCATGGTAACGATTCAAAAAAGATCTGTCAACTCTGATTCGGTTAAAATCTAAAAAGAATGCAGCTAAAAATGCAGCAATTTGTTTTCGCCTGGCTTGTTAACCATTTGTAACTTTCAGAGAAGTGTCACTAATGGTGAATTTTGAGTAAAACGTACACATTTCTCTTGCTGTCATGTTAGAATTAGCTTCTTTTGGCAAAACACAGCGGAGTTTGCATAGTCTCGCCTCACTAACATGTGCGAGTGAATTCTGAAACAGTGATTTATTAAGTGTATTAAGTGAGGAACTGAGGAAAAGTAAAGTCAGTATCTTATGAGAAAGCAGATACTCAGTACAAAATAAATGTGTAATGTCTTTACTTACATTGTTCCAAAACCTTTAGCATTTCTCGTTTCACCAGCTATCGATGGCTCTTAACAATAACATTCTTTCATCCAATAACGCAGCAGGTAACGAAGTGTCGCATAGAAACATACGGCAAAATACCCTCGTCTTTGTGTGCTATCATTCGTTGACACTCAGTGATTCAAATACGACCTTCGATTTACTGCTTTTGCAGTTTCCCATGCGACTTGCATTTGCTACGACTTTCAGCAAGGCAGAGGGCTGATGACACCGTGTGGCGTGTTTTTCACATGGCCAGTTATACGCGTTATGCTCAAGAGGCAGCCCGCAGGAACGCTTGTTCGTTTACACTCTAGACTGACAAACCAAGAACATTGTGTACCATCACGCTTTTTGTTAAGAGTTTTATTTACAGTTAAATTGGAGCTTGACAAAATTACACCTTTGCTGACTGTAAATATACTTTCATTATGTTTTCGTGGAAGAAAAGTTTCGCATCTTGCAATGGAGAAACTGGTAAATCGGTATGTATTTGTAAGTACAAGGGTCACTCCATTTTCTTAAATCCATCTTTTATTCTACATGTTTGAAAGTCTTACAGTGTGTAGATACATCCTTTAGGAACAATATTTTCATTTCTCCACATAATTTCCATCCCTCTCAACTGCCTTACGCCATCTTGGAGCCAGCGCCTGTATGCCCTCACGGTAAAATTCTGGACCAACCTGTTGGAGCCACTGTTTGGCAAAACTTGTTCCACGAGGAAAGTCTTTCATTTTCTCAAAGGGATGATAGTCAAATGGAGCCAGGTCAGGAGTTTTGTGATCGCTCCACGGTTTTTTGACTGACATGTGGCCGTGAATTGTCGTGCAACAGCAAAACATCCAGCTTTTGCCGATGTGTTCGAACACGACTCAGTCGTCACATATCCATCAGAATTTATGGTGGTTCCACTTGGCATCATGTCCACAAGCAAGAGCCTCTTCGAATCGAAAAACACCGTAGCCATAACTTTTCCAGCAGAAGATGTGATTTTGAATTTTTTTTCTTGGGTGAATTTGCATTATGCCCCTCCATTGATTGCCTCTTCGTCTCTGGTGAAAAATGTTGGAGCCATGTTTCGTCTCCTGTCACAATTCTTCCAAGAAATTCATCACCACCGTTCTCCTACTGTTCCAAAACTTCGCTACATACCGTTTTTCTTGTTTCTTTGTGAGCCACTGTCAACATCCTGGGAACCCACTTGGCAAAACCTTTTCTAACGCCAACACTTTCAATGTTCTGAAAACACTTCCTTCCCGTATCCCAAAGTAGCGTGACAATTCGTTCACTGTGATGCGTCTGTCAGCAGTCACCAATTCGTTAACTTTCTGCACATTGTCTGGAGTGTGTGCAGTACGAGGCCTGCCGCTGCAAGGACAATCCTCAATAATGCCGTGCCCGCTTTCAGCACGTAACCTGCTTGCCCACCGACTAACTGTACTGCGATCGACAGCAGCATCTCCATACACCTTTTTCAACCCTCTTGTGGATGTTTTCCACTGTCCCGTTTTCACAGCACAGGAATTCTATGACAGCATGTTGCTTCTGGTTCAAATGGCTCTGCGCACTATGCGACTTAACTTCTGAGGTCATCAGTCGCCTAGAACTTAGAACTAATTAAACCTAACTAACCTAAGGACATCACACACATCCATGCCCGAGGCAGGATTCGAACCTGCGACCGTAGTAGTCGCTCGGCTCCAGACTGTAGCGCCCAGAACCGCATGGTCACTAAGGCCGGCTGTTGCTTCTGACGAACGTCAAGTGTAGCAGCCATCTTGAAGGCATGCTGTGACGGCGCCACTCACGGGAACAGGTTGAACTAAGTTTGAAAACAAGCGGGAAGGATGTATCTACACACTGTAAAACATTCACACATGCAGAATGAAAACTGTATTTTTACAAAAAATAGTGTGCATTTCTTTTGGAGTGACTCTCGTAATAACGGGTTTTTTCACCCCTATTGGGAGTGAATATGTATTCAGATTCTACAAAGTATTAATAAATATATGAAATATTTCTTCGTTAAGCATATGTACGTAATTTTAGAGTCAAAGCATTCCTTGCAGGAAATGAAGTGTATTGAAGTGATAAAAGTAAATATGCTACAATTAGATTTTAGGTACACTGTTCACTATAGATGTATTACGTTAGTTTGTAATTTAAAAAGGAATCACAGCATAATCTATGATGTAATTGTTCTTGCTAAACTTTTGGTTTGAAATGGGTATATACACTCCTGGAAATGGAAAAAAGAACACATTGACACCGGTGTGTCAGACCCACCATACTTGCTCCAGACACTGCGAGAGGGCTGTACAAGCAATGATCACACGCACGGCACAGCGGACACACCAGGAACCGCGGTGTTGGCCGTCGAATGGCGCTAGCTGCGCAGCATTTGTGCACCGCCGCCGTCAGTGTCAGCCAGTTTGCCGTGGCATACGGAGCTCCATCGCAGTCTTTAACACTGGTAGCATGCCGCGACAGCGTGGACGGGAACCGTATGTGCAGTTGACGGACTTTGAGCGAGGGCGTATAGTGGGCATGCGGGAGGCCGGGTGGACGTACCGCCGAATTGCTCAACACGTGGGGCGTGAGGTCTCCACAGTACATCGATGTTGTCGCCAGTGGTCGGCGGAATGTGCAAGTGCCCGTCGACCTGGGACCGGACCGCAGCGACGCACGGATGCACGCCAAGACCGTAGGATCCTACGCAGTGCCGTAGGGGACCGCACCGCCACTTCCCAGCAAATTAGGGACACTGTTGCTCCTGGGGTATCGGCGAGGACCATTCGCAACCGTCTCCATGAAGCTGGGCTACGGTCCCGCACACCGTTAGGCCGTCTTCCGCTCACGCCCCAACATCGTGCAGCCCGCCTCCAGTGGTGTCGCGACAGGCGTGAATGGAGGGACGAATGGAGACGTGTCGTCTTCAGCGATGAGAGTCGCTTCTGCCTTGGTGCCAATGATGGTCGTATGCGTGTTTGGCGCCGTGCAGGTGAGCGCCACAATCAGGACTGCATACGACCGAGGCACACAGGGCCAACACCCGGCATCATGGGTTGGGGAGCGATCTCCTACACTGGCCGTACACCACTGGTGATCGTCGAGGGGACACTGAATAGTGCACGGTACATCCAAACCGTCATCGAACCCATCGTTCTACCATTCCTAGACCGGCAAGGGAACTTGCTGTTCCAACAGGACAATGCACGTCCGCATGTATCCCGTGCCACCCAACGTGCTCTAGAAGGTGTAAGTCAACTACCCTGGCCAGCAAGATCTCCGGATCTGTCCTCCATTGAGCATGTTTGGGACTGGATGAAGCGTCGTCTCACGCGGTCTGCACGTCCAGCACGAACGCTGGTCCAACTGAGGCGCCAGGTGGAGATGGCATGGCAAGCCGTTCCACAGGACTACATCCAGCATCTCTACGATCGTCTCCATTGGAGAATAGCAGCCTGCATTGCTGCGAAAGGTGGATATACACTGTACTAGTGCCGACATTGTGCATGCCCTGTTGCCTGTGTCTATGTGCCTGTGGTTCTGTCAGTGTGATCATGTGATGTATCTGACCCCAGGAATATGACAACAAAGTTTACGGTTCCTGGGACAAGGAATTCACGGTGTTCTTGTTTCAATTTCCAGGAGTGTATTTGCAGAAGTAAGAACCGGAATCCTAGAACATGATTTTTATGAATGCCGTAGGTGAAGAGGTATTCATGCATCGCATTCCGTTCACATCCAGTGATTCAAATACATCTCTCGAATTACAGCGGCTGCAGTTTCCCCAGGCGGCTTGCATTCGCTGTATCAACGAGGTACAGGGCAAATCACTTTGTGTTGCAGGTATTAAACGTAACAGGCAATGCCGGGCACTGCAGGTAGTATGAGCATAAAAGGTGAATTATTTACCTTCAGAAAGTTCGTCTTTCATTTTGAGCAATAGCTTTAGCTCCACCACCATCCCCCCCCCTCCCCCACACACACACTTCCTCCCCCACGTACGTAATCAGTTGGTAGAACGGCGGCCGATGGCGGCTGCGCCGCTGGTTTGAAACTCACGGCGCATGTCAGGTACGAAATTATCGGCAATCGAAGGTTATACAGCTGCATTAACTATTGCGTACCGATAACTACGGTGCCTGGGAACACGAGCGGAAAAATGCTGAAACGCAGTGCTTCCGCCGCCTAATGAGGTGACTGTTGAATTCGTGCTCTGCAACGACATTGCGGGAGAGCAGGAGGGCTCATTCCTAGCCGGTAACCTTCCCCGTATTTCTGCGATTTATGTCAGCGTCAGGCGGGAGTCGGCAAGGCCTCGCTCGCTTCAAAGGAAACTGCCGGCGCTCCTAGCGAGCGGCGAGCGGAAATGCAGGGTCGCTAATGGCCTTTATGCCGGCAGAGTATTACGCGCCGTCCCATTAGTCGCACCTGTTCAGCCACTGGAATAAAATAATGCCTCCCTACGTGATAATTTATTCAGTGCGTGTTCGTTTTATTTCCTTCAGCGGGCGCAATTATGTCGTCTTTACTATTCGCTTCACATCACACCGCAACCCTGTCTTTGCCGCTCGCAGTCTAGAGGCAACATTCGCTTCCAGTACATATCGTTCAAGTATACTGGAGAAATAAATTTCTATTTGTGGGAGATCCGCAACTGTTCTGCAACGCGATCAAGGTAAACAAATCCGCCACCATTGTTAAATACATCTTTGACGAAGTCTTGCACGACAGAAGTCGCTATACGCTACCACGGTTCCGGGATCTTAGGCCTATCATCAGATGTATCTGAAATCTGAAGTGAAACAACAGTTGTAACCTATTCCATTAAGCAATTAAGAATTTTTCAGAAATTAAAGACTGACATGTAGAAACCGAAAGATAAAATGATTCAACAATAGCCTGCCTAGCAGTAGTAGGACATTCTGTCCATGCCCTAACAACTGACCGAGCGAGGTGGCACAGTGGTTAGCACACATTCGGGAGGACGACGGTTCAATCTCGTCTCCGGCCATCTTGATTTAGGTTTTCCGTGATTTCCCTAAATCGCTTCAGGCAAAAGCCGCGATGGTTCCTTTGAAAGGACACGGCCGATTTCCTTCCCCATCCTTTCCTCACCCGAGCTTGCGCTCCGTCTCTAATGACCTCGTTCTCGACGGGACGTTAAACACTAATATCCTCCTCCTCCTCCCTAACAACTAATTGGCAAACATCTGCCGTAGGTGGACCGGCAGATAACAAGTTGAGGCTGCGGAGAACGCCAACGTTCAGTCCCGGCCTGGGAAAATTCCTCTTGTTCCAAATTGCCACTGGCAATGCGCACAGTCTATACCAATAAAGCCACCGTAGAACATTAGGAGGAAGTCACGCGCTAAGCCAAAGTTAAACTAAATAAGGAGCCTGCTGTAATGCCGCAAGAAACCCTAAAACCCAAATAAGAATGTCATGATAATTTAAATTAGGGAACAGTGTTATCCTGACAGGTACGACAACTTTGACAATAATATAACACCTTAAGGTTTTGATGGACACCAATTTCAATAATTACTGAGTATGTCAAGATATAAAGCTAGAAAGAAAGAAAGGTTATCTATAATTAGCTATCGTGGAGTCAGTATTGCCTCACGTGTTCCTAAATTTCTTCGGAAAGCAAGCTGATCTTCACAGGGCTCGGCTTCTACCGGTTTTATATATTTATAAGTTATAGATCGCAGCAATCAGTCGTCCTTTGTTTTGCAGGTTTTATTACGCAAATCCAGGTTTCGGCTAGTGCCTAGCCGTTATCGGTGCACAATTTTCTAATCTCGATGCATGTCAGTTCCCTGTTATTCAGGAGTCAGTCACTGTTCCTTAAATACTCAACTCTACCGGTTTTTCCAGTCTTCTGTAAAGAGCTCATTTAAGTATTTTGCAACCATGTCTTATCAAGCTAATACACTCCTGGAAATGGAAAAAAGAACACATTGACACCGGTGTGTCAGACCCACCATACTTGCTCCGGACACTGCGAGAGGGCTGTACAAGCAATGATCACACGCACGGCACAGCGGACACACCAGGAACCGCGGTGTTGGCCGTCGAATGGCGCTAGCTGCGCAGCATTTGTGCACCGCCGCCGTCAGTGTCAGCCAGTTTGCCGTGGCATACGGAGCTCCATCGCAGTCTTTAACACTGGTAGCATGCCGCGACAGCGTGGACGTGAACCGTATGTGCAGTAGACGGACTTTGAGCGAGGGCGTATAGTGGGCATGCGGGAGGCCGGGAGGACGTACCGCCGAATTGCTCAACACGTGGGGCGTGAGGTCTCCACGGTACATCGATGTTGTCGCCAGTGGTCGGCGGAAGGTGCAAGTGCCCGTCGACCTGGGACCGGACCGCAGCGACGCACGGATGCACACCAAGACCGTAGGATCCTACGCAGTGCCGTAGGGGACCGCACCGCCACTTCCCAGCAAATTAGGGACACTGTTGCTCCTGGGGTATCGGCGAGGACCATTCGCAACCGTCTCCATGAAGCTGGGCTACGGTCCCGCACACCGTTAGGCCGTCTTCCGCTCACGCCCCAACATCGTGCAGCCCGCCTCCAGTGGTGTCGCGACAGGCGTGAGTGGAGGGACGAATGGAGACGTGTCGTCTTCAGCGATGAGAGTCGCTTCTGCCTTGGTGCCAATGATGGTCGTATGCGTGTTTGGCGCCGTGCAGGTGAGCGCCCCAATCAGGACTGCATACGACCGAGGCACACAGGGCCAACACCCGGCATCATCGTGTGGGGAGCGATCTCCTACACTGGCCGTACACCACTGGTGATCGTCGAGGGGACACTGAATAGTGCACGGTACATCCAAACCGTCATCGAACCCATCGTTCTACCATTCCTAGACCGGCAAGGGAACTTGCTGTTCCAACAGGACAATGCACGTCCGCATGTATCCCGTGCCACCCAACGTGCTCTAGAAGGTGTAAGTCAACTACCCTGGCCAGCAAGATCTCCGGATCTGTCCCCCATTGAGCATGTTTGGGACTGGATGAAGCGTCGTCTCACACGGTCTGCGCGTCCAGCACGAACGCTGGTCCAACTGAGGCGCCAGGTGGAAATGGCATGGCAAGCCGTTCCACAGGACTACATCCAGCATCTCTACGATCGTCTCCATGGGAGAATAGCAGCCTGCATTGCTGCGAAAGGTGGATATACACTGTACTAGTGCCGACATTGTGCATGCTCTGTTGCCTGTGTCTATGTGCCTGTGGTTCTGTCAGTGTGATCATGTGATGTATCTGACCCCAGGAATGTGTCAATAAAGTTTCCCCTTCCTGGGACAATGAATTCACGGTGTTCTTATTTCAATTTCCAGGAGTGTAGTTTGGAAATATTCACACCTATCAGCACCTGCTTTCTTTGAATTTCTAATTATTATATTCTTCTTTAAGTCTGAGAGTATTTCGCCTGTCTCCTACCGCTTGCAAACCGAATGGAATAGTTTTGTTGTGGCTGGCTCTCCCAAGGCTACCGGTAGTTGTGATGGAATGTCGTTTTCTCTAGGGGTCTTGTTTCTCCGCTCTGCTTAATTCTTCTCGCAGCATTATGTCTCCCATCTCGTTATGTCTACGTACTCCTCCATTTCCATAATACTGCTTTCAGTTTCATCTCGCTTGTGCAGATCTTCTATATATTCCGTCCACCTTCCAGTTTTTTCTTCTTTGCATAGGAATTGTTTTCCATATAAGATTTTGATATTCATATAGCTTCTGCTCTTTTCCCCAGAGGCTTCTTTAATTTTACTGTGGGCAGTATCTGTCTTTGCACTAGTTTTATATGCTTCTAAATTCTTAGATCTTTCTTACGAAAAGTTTAACGTATGGAAAAGCAGAGAGGAAACTTCTGATGCGGATGGTATACTCATACTGCACCACAAAACACCTGTCTATGACAAACTATTGCTGAACTATTCAGCTCACTCATCATTGTCCTTCCAGAGGATTATTCAGGAAACAAAGCTTCCAAATGCAGATATTTTTAATCTCATGTGCTCAAACACGAAAAAATTTCCAGGGAAACATTCGCGTGATATTCATTTTCATCATATCCTAGCTCCGGCCAAAACTGTTTTCTAAGATCTACTTCCACTAAAGTACATGAAGTTTGGCGCAGAATTTTTGGCTTCTTGCGTTTAATAATAGAAGTCAGTATATTTAAATTGGTGACGTAAACTTTACTGATACACAAAAAATTCGGCAAAACAAAAATCGGAATATATGATTTTGTTTTATAGTGACAAACACGCGGTAGATGACTGACATGCTATCTAATTTTTAGAAAAGACTTTTGTATGCTCTGTCACATCAGGTTTTAAAGACATCGATAAAATTAATTTTCTCATGGATGTCCGTTGATCAGAAATTCTTTCATCATTATTAGTTGTTTTTAATGCAACGCCAGAAGTTTCTCTGGCTTCTTCGCTGCAACTGCAATGAAATTGTCCTTTACGTTCAATTTGCTTTCTGTAGAAAATGTATGAATTATACTTCGATTCGTAGGTGAGTTGTGTAAACCGTGGACACCCCGGTTTACATGTGCGTTCAACTTGCACTGTTGGATAAGTAAGGCAGTATTAACATCACAATGGCCGATTCCATCACCTTGCCTTACAGTTTTAGGACATTTCTCAGATATTTCAAGAAAAGTTCTAAGCCAACTATTCTTTCGTGTATTGCTTTGAGTATCTGGAAGTATGTCTAGGAAAAAGACACTGCGAAATGTTTCTTTATACATACTGTTTTGACCCAAGAAATGATTTATAACACAATGTAGCCCAATGCAGTCAGTGCTTACTTTGCGCAATGGAAAGGATTATCGGCGTAAATTACTTGAGTTAATTTATTGGTCACAGTTACTTCTAGCAGTTTCATAATCTGGTTCTTAAAACGTATACTTCAGCCACCTTATAGGAGAATCGTGTCCAATCAGCATGAGTGGCTCCCTCTAATAACCTAACATCTCACTGTGCAAGACTTATAATATAAAGATCCAAAGAAATCACCTCGGACACAATGCGATAAACAGCAAGCGGTTCCAGAATATTCACACCATCACTGACCTTATACCCTCAAAAAACACGCAAAGAATAACAAAAGGTTACTGATGACTGCAGATAATCATAGTCAGCTGCAGAATGTGTACAGAGACCTGGTAGTGAGAAAAAGAGGTGTGAGTCGTTGGGCGAGATAAACTATGTGAACGAAAGTATCCGGACACCCCCAAAAACATACGTTTTTCATATTAGGCGCATTGTGCTGCCACCTACTGCCAAGTACTAGATATCAGTGACCTCAGTAGTCATAAGGCATCGTGAGAGACCAGAATGGGGCGCTCCACGAAACTGACGGACGTCGAACGTGGTCAGGTGTTTGGGTGTCACTTGTCTGTCCGAAAGGTCTCCACACTCCTAAACATCTGTAGGTCCACTGTTTACTATGATATAGTGAAATAGAAACGTAAAGGGACACGTACAGTACAAAAGCGTACAGGCTGACCAGGTCTGTTGACTGGCAGAGACCGCCGACAGTTGAAGAGGGTCGTACTGTTTAATAGGCAGACATGTATCCAGACCACCACACAGGAATTCCAAACAGCATCAGGATCCACTGAAAACACTATGACAATTAGGCGAGAGGTGAGAAAACTTGGATTTCATGGTCGAGCGGCTGCTCATAATCCAGATATCACGCCAGTAAATGCCAAACGACGCCTCGCTTGGTGTAAGGAGCGTAAACATTGGACTGTTGAACAGTGGAAACATGTTGTGTGGAGTGAAGAATCACGGTACACAATGTGGCGATCCGATGTCAGGGTGTGGGCATGGCGAATGCCCGGTAAACGTCATCTGCCAGCGTGTGTAGTGCCAACAGTAAAATTCGGAGACGGTGGTATTATGGTGTGGTCGTGTTTTTCATGGAGTGGTTTGCACCCCTTGTTGTTTTGCGTGGCACTATCACAGCACAGGCCTACACTGATGTTGTAAGCACCTTCTTCCTTCCCACTTTCGACACGATCGAGCACCTGTTCATAATGCACCGCCTGTGGCGGAGTGGTTACACGACTATAACATCTCTGTAATGGACTGGTCAGCGCAGAGTCCTGACCTGAATCCTATAAATCACTTTTGGGATGCTTTGGAACGCCGACTTCGTGCCAGGCCTCACCGACTGACATTGATACCTCTCCTCAGTAGAGGAATCCGTGAAGAATGGGCTGCTATTCCCGAAGAAACCATCCAGCACCTGACTGAATGTATGCCTGCGAGAGTGGAAGCTGTCATCAAGGCTAAGCATGGACCAACACCATACGGAATTCTAGCATTACCGATGGAGGGCGCCACGGACGTGCATGTCATTTTCAATCAGGTGTCCGGATACTATTGATCACATAGTGTATCTGTCATCATCGCAACAACGTCACGCAAACCTATCTGATCTCACAGCAGTGACTCCTGCAGCGCTAGAATGTGTGGACATCGTCATTCGAGGTGGTCGACAGATCACAATCAAACAGCTTTCTGCACATCTGGACGTGTGTGTAGGCAGTGCTGACACAGCCGTCCACCAGTTGGAGCTGTTGGGGTACTCAAAGGTGGTGCTCACTGGGTTCCTCGCCGCCTAACAGAAGACCATAAGGAACAACGAAGGTCCATCTGTGGTGAACGTCTTTCACGTTGTGAGGCTGATCGTAACAATTTTTGTCGGACATCGTTGTAGATGATGAGACAGGAACTTATCATTTCTAACCGGAAACAAAACGACAATCCATTTTGTGGCGCCACACCACCTCTGCCGGCCGGGGTGGCCGAGAGGTTCTAGGCGCTACAGTCTGGAACCGCGCGACCGCTACGGTCGCAGGTTCGAATCCTGCCTCGGGCATGGATGTGTGTGATGTCCTTACGTTAGTTAGGTTTAAGAAGTTCTAAGTTCTAGGGGACTGATGACCTCAGAAGTTAAGTCCCATAGTGCTCAGAGCCATTTGAACCAACACCACCTCTGCTCTGAAGAAACTGTTCAAAGCCGCAACCTCAGCCAGTTAAACTCATAGCGTCGGTCTTCTGGGACTCTGAAAGGATTATTCGTTTCGATTCCCTCCCTCATGGTGCAACGATCAACTCTGAAGTTTAGTGTCCTACCCTCAGGAGAATGAAGAAACAAATTCAGTGTGTTCATTGCCACAAAAATGAAAAGATAGTTCATTATGGGCTAATAAGCGAACGTGAGTTGCCTCAACTGATACCACAGGTATGTTTTTAAAATGATTTTTCCCAGTAACGTATGTGCTCATTAAAGCTGCAATATGTTGTTTAATTTCTTCTTCTTCTCCTCCTCCACCTTCTTATCCTCCTTCTATTGCAGTGTGTTGGAAGTGTGTGGACTCAGCGTTGCACATGCAACGACTACTCCATGACATGACGAATACCCCCGCACACTTAATCGACAACGTATTCGCTGCGCCTGGAAACACTACCACAGCCTGGTCTGTCACCATCACTAGCTCGTTTGCCAGCATAGACGTACCCTGGACCACCTCGGAATCATCATGGAGCTCTGTTTCTTAGCGCAATCAACGATAATACTGTGATGGACTGGCTGCGAATGATAGTACAACACATCCCTGCGAAGAATAATGTTATAAGGGACCCCTACATTTGTGTGTTTCTTTAATTTCGCATTATATTTATCAGTTACTTCTCCTTCTTTCCATATGAGACGGAGGTCGTATTCATCTTGCCTGCAAACACTACTGCAGCTGGGTCCATCACACGACATGGGCTGATGACACCGTCTTGTCTGCCAACACAACTGCACCCTGGACCCTCTCGCTATATTTATGGACCTGCGTGGCGCCGGACATCACTTTGACGTCACTCTCGGCCTAGCAGCAGGACCCCTACCACTTTTGTTACGAAACACTAAGTAAATCCTATGGCTGCATTGGACTACACTGTGAGTGCTGGCACTTTTGGGGACAGGATCTCACTAGCTCATGTTGACAAAATGAGTAGGGACCACCTGTACCTCCACTTTTTCTCCGTCCGCAGCTCGTGGTCTCACGGTCGCGTTCTCGCTTCCCGAGCACGGGGTCCCGGGTTCGATTCCCGGTGGGGTCTGGTATTTCTCACTTCCTTTAGATGACTGGGTGTCATCATTTCATCATCATTAATGCACGTGGCGAGACTGGACTGAGAAAAGGTTAGGCATTTGTACGGGCGCTGATAACCGCGCAGTTGAGCGCCGCACAAACCAAACATCATCATCATCATCCACCTTTTCTCGATGCCCTCTTAGACGCTTTGGAAAAGAGTTCCCTGAGATCGTCAGCGACCTGCGGTATCCTGCCATTAAGTGTTACACAGCTGTATATGGTGAGCTTACACTTCTTGTGAAAGAGGGTAATGATGTTGGCGAGGAAATGATCGTCGTCAAAATTTGGATGAGATCAGGTGTGATATCGTGGGATGATTCAGTCACAGAATGATATGGAACTTTCTTCGACAGTGGTATAATAGGCAGTTTTTCCAAAATGCCTTAAAGAGGGTTGAGTACAGCCCTCAGGTGTGTATTCCACCTTGATGTATACTGGTATGTCTATAACACACTTTACGTTGGGGGGCGGGAAGATTCAATTTCATCTCTCTTCCAGAAAATATTGGCACTGAACGTACTTAAATTAATGTCCACAGTCGAGATGTAATAGATAAATATTATATTACATGGTCAGTTCTGACTAGCAAAAGGAATTACCCTAAATAAAGCTATTATGCAAGTAAATAAAAAACATATGTCTGTGACCAATACAGTTTCAAAGGCACCTTGCGAGCTAACATCCCAAAGATTTTCGGGCTCACATGTGGTTCCTCTTCATCGAAATGTCTTGGCTCAAACTCGTCTAGGGTAGAACCGCACCTGTGGCATTGCACGCCCTAAATCAGACACTTGTGACCCTTTGGTGAAATTGTCTGGGGGATGACAAGTTTGCGACATTGTATGAAACATACAACGTTAATGTACCATATAACAACAGCAATAACAATATCGGGATCTAAATTAACGACCCATAAATTATGTAGGCCACACAGTTGCGATTTGATTAGAATGTTTATTCAGAAGGAAAACTAATAGCGAAAGTGGTCGTATTTAGAATTACTATTACACTCGAGTGCATACCATTTGACACATTTCGATCATTTACAATCTCGTTGCGAATTACAACTCCAATACTCCACCTCGTTAACTACACGAAAAGTTAGAGTTCACAACAGGCGAACGGCTGCTCACCGATCAGAGACTAAGTCCCGCTATACCACACAACGCGAAATTTTCTAAGTCGTTTCACTTCCTAGCTACCTAAAGACCGACCATCCGCTTTCGCGTCTCCACCAGCACTGTCTCTCTGCCCATCCCCGGCCACGTTTCCCCCGCGCCGAATATCCTCGCTCAACTGACTAATGCAGTTCCTTTTCCTGAAGCCGTCCATCTGATTGGCTACCGTTTATTCTACATTGTTTTACATTTTAACATATTTCAATAATCGAAGTTTCACTACATTCACGTTCTAAATAATGTAACATTAATAAACATTACATAATAAATGTTAAATTCTTTTACATAAAACCGATACAATTTCTTTCTGAACTTTGAATGTCACGACCAGTAGCGTTGCACCATTGTGCTTTCTGATAAGTAAAAAAAGAACAAAAGTAACTATTATGCACTAAACTTTACAACAAACATTCTATTGCCTAATGGTGGAATAAGGTGTCATGCTGTCATCTTTCAGTGTGTTTTGTGTGGAGGAAATGATGATCTGATGCTTAATTGAAAATACTGATAGTTTATATTTATCTTTTAAACAAATATTTACAACATTTATCATTTTAATGATGCACTTCTATATGAAATGTCGATCGTTAAGATCGACCAAAGCGTTTAGATTTTAGAATTCAGGTCTTTGTTACAAAACTTGTTAATTTCACTGTAACAGTAAATCCTAAACTATTATAGATATGATCAATATTCAAGTTTTATTGTGATCCTCATGAAAATTTCCGAAGGATGGAAGATTAAAATTAGTGTGGCTTCGTTCCCTGAATTACTACAAAATCAAATAGTTTTCATAAATGTTACCATTTAGTGGCCGATCTTAGGTCCGCCATATTTAACACTGCTACTTCTCCCTGGCCACAAACAGCTTCTACAAGGTTTCCCTATGACGTAGGTTCTCCTCTGTCTCACTCGCACACAACAGCGCTTAGGCTCCATTCAGCACAATAGACGCCTATGAGTTTCCTTCACGACAGGGTTCGTTTCACAATTACTGAAGGCTGTCTCTTTCGGCCACATATTTAAATGAGAGCGAAACGCTCGCTAACTCACAACCCCACTCCCCATAACACTCGAGGACCTACGAAAAATCGAGGGGCAGAACCCTGATTATTCAGTTCACATATCCATCCTGGTTGTTGATTACAGCAAGCCAGAAGATGATGAAATGGTGAAAATGGGATCAACGTGCAGAACGAAGAAGTTAAACTTAAAGTAGGACACCTCAATTTTTCAAAATTAGCAAAACTATATGTGAATCAAAAGCAAGTCCCATCTTTTGCAACCAACTGAGGAAATAAGAACATAAATGGTATTTTTCTTATAGATACCTCAACTCTTTTACAAAGAGTATCTTAAATCCTAGAGTGGGGACATCATTTTTATGAGATGACTGGGAGCACGGCACACTTTGCTCGTGTGTAAAGAATAGCTGTCACTATGTTATCAAGGTAAACATGTAGGAACAAAATTGCAGTTTAATCTCAGTTTAATTCAACAGTGGTAATATAAACATACATTATATGAGTTAAAGCACTGTTTAACTAAACAATAATAAAATTAACTTTCATGATATATATATGGGTAATGTAGGAGTGTGTTTAATAATGACTAAGAAAATAGGAATGCGGGTAAGCTACTATAAACAGCTTAGTGAACGCATTATCGTACCCAAGATAGACACGAAGCTCACACCTACCACAGTAGTACAAACTTACATGCCAACTAGCTTTGCAGATGATGGAGAGATTCAAGAAATGTATGATGAGGCAAAAGAAATTATTCATATAGTTAAAGGAAACGAAAATTTGTTTCTGATGGGGGTCTGGAATTCGATTGCAGGAAAAGGAAGGGAAGGAAAAATAGTAGATGAATATCAACTGGGGGAAAGGAATGAAAGAGGAAGCCGTCTGGTAGAGTATTGCACAGCGCTTAATTTAATCGTCGCTAATACTTTGTTTAAGAATCATAAAAGAAGTCTGTATACCTGGAAGACACCAACAGATATCAGAAGGTTTCGGATTGATTATATAATAGGTATACATAGGTGTAGCACTCAGATGTTATATTGTAAGACATTCCCAGTGGCAGATGTGGAGTCTGACCACAATTTACCCCTGGTTATGAACTGTGAATTAAACTGAAGAAACTGGAAAAAGGTACTACGTTAAGAAGGGTGTTCTGGATAAGTTGAAAGAACCAGAGGTTGTTGTGAGCTTCAGAGAGAGCACCAGGCAACCGTTGACTAGAACAGGGAAAAGGTATACAGGAGAAGATGGATAACACAAGCGATATTGAATTTAATTGATGAAACGAGAAAATTTAAAAATGCATCAAATGAAACAGGCGAAATTAAATAAAAATGTCTAAAAAATGAGATTGACAGGAAGTGCAGAATTGCTAAGTAGTAATAGTTAGAGGACAAAGGAATTAGAAGCATAATTCACTAGGGGAATGGCAGATATTACCTACAGGAAAATTATAGAGACCTTTGGGGAAAAGGGAAGCAGTTGTATGAATAACAAGAGCTCATATATTAAACCTGTCACAAGCAAATACGGGAAAGCTGAAAGATGGAAGGGGTATATAAAGGGTCTATTCAAGGTAGGTGCACATAGAAGAAGATTAGATGGGAGAATGATTCTGTGAGAAGTAGAAACAAGGCCCCAGGGGTAGACAACATTCCGTCAGATCTACTGATAGTCTTGGGAGAGCCAGCCGTGACAAAACTCTGCCATCTAGTGTGCAAGATGTATGAGACAGACGAAATACCGTCAGACTTCAAGAAGAATGTGGTATTTCCAATTCCAAAGAAAGCAGTTGCTGACAAGTGTGAAAGCTGGTGGAGGTAATAAGTTCCTGCAGGACCAAACTGCTTAGGTCATCGGTCCAGGCTTACACACTACTTAGTCTAACTTAAACTAACTTACGCTAAGAACAACACACACACCCACGCCTGAGGGAGGACTCGAACCCTCGGGGAGAGGACCCGGGCGAACTGTAGCAAGGCACAAAGAGAAAGTTGATAATTATCACTTTAATGTCATTATTGCAAGACACTAACGCGAATTCTTTACAGAAAAACGGAAGATCTGGTAGAAGCAGACCTCGCGGAAGATCAGTTTGGATTCTGGAGAAATGTTGGAACAATCGAGGCAAAACTGACCCTACGACTTATCTAAGAAGATAGGTTAAGGAAAGGTAAGCCTACATTTATAGCAATTGTAGACTTAGGGAAAGCTTTTAACAATTATGACTATAATACCCTCTTTGAAAATCTGAAGATAGCAGGGCTAAAATACAGGGAGCGAAAGGCTATTTACAATTTGTTCAGAAACCAGACGGCAGTAATAAGAGTAGAGTGGCATGAAAAGGAAGCAATGATTGACAAAGGAGTGAGACACGTTTGTAGCCTGTCCCCTGTTATTCAAACTGTACACTGAACAAGCAGTTAAGGAAGCCAAAGAAAAGTATGGAGTAGGAATTAAAGCTCAGGGAGAAGAAATAAAAACTTTGACGTTTGCTGATGACATTGTCTTTCTATTCAGAGACAGCAAAGAACTTGAAAGACAGTGGTACGGAATGGACAGTGTTTTGAAAGGAGGATACAAGATGAAAATCAACAATAGCAAAATAAGCATAATGTAATGTAGTCGAATTAAATCAAGCAATGCTAAGCAAATCAGGTTGGGAAACGAGACGCTTAAAGTAGTAGATAAGTTTTGCTATTTTTGCAGCAAATTAACTGATTATGACCGAAGTAGAGAGGATATAAAATATTGACTGGCAATGGCTAGAAAAGCATTTCTGAAAAAGAGAAATCTGCTAACATCGAATATAGATTTATGTGTTAGGAAGACTTTTTTGAGGGTATTTATCCGGAGTGTAGCCAGGTGTGGAAGTGAAACATGGCCGGTAAACAGTTTAGACAAGAAGAGAACAGATGATTTCGAAATGTGGTGCCAGGGAAGAACGCTGAAGATTACATGGGTCGGTCACGTAACTAATGAGGAACTACTGAATACGACTGGGGAAACAAGAAATTTGTGGCACAACTTGACCAAAAAAAGTGATCGGTTGATAGGACCTCAACGGATCGCCAGTTTAGTATTTGAGGGTTTGAGGGAAGTGGGGTGGTGGCCGGGGGGTGGGGGTGGGGGTGGGGAGGGTGCTAAGAATCGTAGAGGAAGATCAGAAAGTGAATACAGTAAGCAGACTGAAAAGGATGTAGGTAGCAGTAGTCATTTGGCGATGAAGAAGCTCGCATAGAATAGAATACCGTGAAGAGCTGCATCAATCCAGTCTTTGGACTGAAGACCACAACAACATCAACACTATATCACTTTGTCGCCATGTGCGAGTGTTACCCCGCAGTAATTATCCATTTGACACGTTAAACAGTGTATTACATCACGTCGGAGACAACCACATATTCGACTGCTAATTATCTCTTGGACTACTTCCTCATTGGGGGATTGTACTGCTAGTTCAGAATCTGGGTCTTTTCTTGTACGGATTGTAAATTTTTTCTCACCTAGCTCACTTACTCATTTGATGCACGACAGTACAAGTTAGCACTGTGTTAGCAAAAACAATAACGAAGGAGCAGCTATAGGCTGGCAATTGTAAAACAATAGGGGAACGGAACAAGACAATGTTATTTGTGTATGGTGCACTTTATACATAGGTGCACCCACTCGCGGGATAAATGCCACTCATTCACTGCTCAAGTCAAGAACTGGTAGTGTGGAAATGCCGACCCTAGATAAAAATTTGTTAGGGTTAAGGAATGCAGAACACCAGGAGCGATGTCTGTTCGTTGTAATCGCCGACTCTGAGTGCCTCCTAGCTACTGTAGCGCATTGCGAAGGTAACCCCTCTGTCTCCCTTAGTACATTCACAGAACCTTGTTTACTGTATGAAGAATTGTATAAAGTTTATGCTCGTATGACTCCATTGCAACAATTTCGAATCATACAATGGGGATAATACTGCAAGATGGTTGCTCACTGGGCTCGAAAAACATGGTAAGTTGATTGGATTTATCACAACAAAGTTCCTGTCACCACCTCTCATGAAAACAATGCCTATAGCGAGCAGACAGTTGTCATATTTGAGGACTGCCTCTGGGTAGGGGAAGTGAAAACTCCACGTAGAGATCATTGTCATCTAATGGGAATGTTCAGTGGTGCATCCCACAATGCATGTGATATGCACCACTTTCACTCCACTTCCTGGATTTTCTATGTTTCATTAAACGCTTCTTCATAACCTTGCTGAGACAAAGCGTCTAGAGGATATGCTTATCACCAGAGCCATATTGCCTGATGATGTAAATTTTCAGCTTGTGATAAGAAGTGGATCTTTCCATAAAAATGCCTGGATTTCATGGAATGACTCCAACGAACCGCATTGCCCAACAGAACCTCATTGTCATCTAATGGGAACGTTCCGTGGTGCAGCCCACAATGCGTGTGACATGCACCACTTCCACTGTCTGGCTTCTCAAATAAACTAACAGACACTGCCATAATGGGTGTGGAGTGTGGCATGTGGTGAATGTTTGGCGGAAGTTCAGTATCACATGTTTAGGGTAATATCGAAGATTATACATTAATACTGATATACACCTGTTCACGGAGAAATTTGAGTGTTCTTGGGCACATACACTCTTGATCCTGCCTACTACTTCACCACACCACAGCTTTTGTCTGTCGTAATCTTAAGAAGAACATGTATCAATACTGAACTGTTGACCTACACTCCTGGAAATTGAAATAAGAACACCGTGAATTCATTGTCCCAGGAAGGGGAAACTTTATTGACACATTCCTGGGGTCAGATACATCACATGATCACACTGACAGAACCACAGGCACATAGACACAGGCAACAGAGCATGCACAATGGCGGCACTAGTACAGTGTATATCCACCTTTCGCAGCAATGCAGGCTGCTATTCTCCCATGGAGACGATCGTAGAGATGCTGGATGTAGTCCTGTGGAACGGCTTGCCATGCCATTTCCACCTGGCGCCTCAGTTGGACCAGCGTTCGTGCTGGACGTGCAGACCGCGTGAGACGACGCTTCATCCAGTCCCAAACATGCTCAATGGGGGACAGATCCGGAGATCTTGCTGGCCAGGGTAGTTGACTTACACCTTCTAGAGCACGTTGGGTGGCACGGGATACATGCGGACGTGCATTGTCCTGTTGGAACAGCAAGTTCCCTTGCCGGTCTAGGAATGGTAGAACGATGGGTTCGATGACGGTTTGGATGTACCGTGCACTATTCAGTGTCCCCTCGACGATCACCAGTGGTGTACAGCCAGTGTAGGAGATCGCTCCCCACACCATGATGCCGGGTGTTGGCCCTGTGTGCCTCGGTCGTATGCAGTCCTGATTGTGGCGCTCACCTGCACGGCGCCAAACACGCATACGACCATCATTGGCACCAAAGCAGAAGCGACTCTCATCACTGAAGACGACACGTCTCCATTCGTCCCTCCATTCACGCCTGTCGCGACACCACTGGAGGCGGGCTGCACGATGTTGGGGCGTGAGCGGAAGACGGCCTAACGGTGTGCGGGACCGTAGCCCAGCTTCATGGAGACGGTTGCGAATGGTCCTCGCCGATACCCCAGGAGCAACAGTGTCCCTAATTTGCTGGGAAGTGGCGGTGCGGTCCCCTACGGCATTGCGTAGGATCCTACGGTCTTGGCGTGAATCTGTGCGTCGCTGCGGTCCGGTCCCAGGTCGACGGGCACGTGCACCTTCCGCCGACCACTAGCGACAACATCGATGTACTGTGGAGACCTCACGCCCCACGTGTTGAGCAATTCGGCGGTACGTCCACCCGGCCTCCCGCATGCCCACTATACACCCTCGCGCAAAGTCCGTCAACTGCACATACGGTTCACGTCCACGCTGTCGCGGCATGCTACCAGTGTTAAAGACTGCTATGGAGCTCCGTATGCCACGGCAAACTGGCTGACACTGACGGCGGCGGTGCACAAATGCTGCGCAGCTAGCGCCATTCGACGGCCAACACCGCGGTTCCTGGTGTGTCCGCTGTGCCGTGCGTGTGATCATTGCTTGTACAGCCCTCTCGCAGTGTCCGGAGCAAGTATGGTGGGTCTGACACACCGGTGTCAATGTGTTCTTTTTTCCATTTCCAGGAGTGTATATTGACATGCTGCTCTTCTTCAGGTATGGTATTAGTGGGGGACTTTGACAGTGAATGCACTGGTACGCCAATGAGAATACACAATGAATAAGTGAGGAGGAGTACAAGGCATCTGACAATCTAAGTTACGTCCTCTACCTGGATTTACAAACAACCTCTGTGTGTATGGCATGCAACATATCTACCATTTTAATGGTTCTGATGGATGTCGATATTGTTTGATTGAAGAATGACATCGACAGTGTTGCGAATGTTGGTGAGGTATATGCTGTGGGAGCAGAACTGGCGTATCCCATCAATTTTCATGACATGCACAGTGGCTTGCTGTTGTGTCCAGAGTGCATAGTCTTTCGAAGTAGCTCCATCCTGAAGCTGATGACAACACTGGGGAATAAGCAGCAATGTATAGCGCACTGCAGGAACCTCCAGCCATGTCTTTGGTTGGCGAAGGAACTTGTTAGAATCATCTACAGTATCTCCTTGGTGCTTGAAGGAGTACATTGATGTAAACACTAAATAGAATGTTCTCGAGACATGTTGCTTAATTACTTTTACAAATTAATGATAAATTCTATTTTCGAAAAAAACAATGGAAAAGTTACAGAATACCGCAAAAGTTACTGGGGAGGCCTCCACCTTCAATGAAGGACTGGTCACTCTGGAGACGACCTAGGTATCAGTGCAGTTAATGGAGCCTGTCTATATTGGTATGTCTGCTCTGGATCTCTCCTAACTCCACATATACCTTTTCCACTACGAGTTTGTGTCATCAAACTTCGCTGACCCCAAGTTACTTTATATAGAAGCTGACTGTTTCATCTATTGGATGTAAGGTTGCAATCTAAGTGAAGTAATTAGGTAAAATCAAGAAGAATTCAACAAATCAGGATATACAGCCGATAATCCTTTTGAAATAATACCACGAAACAAGAAGGTTATTGGTTAGATGAAAGGCAAAGCTAATCGTTCGCAGATGGCTGAGTTTGTAAGGCTCAGATCGAAAATGTACGGCTACAGCATAGATTCAGGTTCCACCCAGAGTTTGTCTAATTGTATATATCATGCCGCCTTAAAGGCTATCTCGATAGGTCATTACAAGGGTTGTCTGCTCGGGGGCATGAAACAAGTGTATGTAGAGAGAAAGTGAGAAATTTTTTAAAGAAATTTAGCATTCTTCGCTCCAATAGCCTTAGTGTGAATAAATGTACTTGATATAAAACATCAGAAAAAATAACGTTGTAAATCAAACCAGTGTTTATAAGTGAGAAGAAATGTCTGTTTAAATACATCAACAACGAATTTTGTATACAAAAAAAGAAAAAAGTAGCTTTGTCGAAGTACGACTGTGTGTTTGTCATTAAATACAAATAGCTAGGAAAAGAAAAGAGAAGAACTGCCAACAAACAGCAGAAAGAACTATCGTAAAAAGTTGAATGGCAATAAGAGAAACTGTTAATTTGTTATATCACTGTTATTACTTCCAAGCTCTTTCAGTACAGAATTATAGTTCATTCGTTTATAAGAAACTCGAGCCTCTCTCCATGATGCACGGACTTCAAGTGAAGGAGCCTACTCAGTCTAACTAGTTATTAAGGATTGTAAAAGGAGGGTGGGAGGAGCCTACTCGTCTGTGTGGGATGGAGGAGGTTCCCTTCCATTTTTATGTGCTCCCATTGGTCCAGTTGCTTCCCACAACTTTTATATCACGTGATTTTATATCAGATGACCTGTATCGAGTTACTTCATGACCTTGAATGTAACTCAAACAATTGCCTAAGACGAATTGGGCCTCAAGGTAAGATCGCTATCTGAGCCACTGACAACCTACTGCTTATTAGTTAAAGGTTCATCACGTTACTGAAAGTGTGGGTTGCCTACCATCCTAGTCCCAAATCTTGAACCAGCTCTGCCTTCTTGCTGGGGTTCACATGGAAAATCTATTCTGGGGAGTGAAACACAGTGCTTGTGCAGGGCTACCGTGGTATTAGCTCCACACTATCTTCTGTGAGGTAAACATAAAAATTTCAACTAAGGCCGTTAGTCTCCAGCGCTGCTAATCACAATGCGAACCACAGGAGCTGCTTTTGGCTCTAAAGCGGACATACTGTGTGATGAACGTGTGTCAGTGATCAGACAGGAGGATCTGAACGAACAAAGGCAGAGCAGGTGTTGTTCCCCGACGAGTTTTATTATGTAGAACAATATCATTTGCGTCGGAAAAACGTAGATCATAAAGACCTTTTGTACATTTCAAAAATATGTAGCCTGAAAATGCTAAACCGTTCCACAACTACGAGTTCATTCACTATTTACGTGAGACTGTTGAAAAATGTATTCGTGTAGTGCAGTTTAAGCGCTATTGATACATCCCGTATGGAATACCAAACACAATAGCATACGAGAGGAATATTAAATTCAATAGTTCCGTACTCGGAACACAGTTAATCATTTCTTCTAGCGAAATGTAGATGCGTTGCATCATCGCAGTCGAATACGTACTATTTTAAAAATGTTATACTCAGCTCATTGTACATTTTTACTTCACTGAGTTTCCCTCTTTCCATCAGGTGCCATTTGGACATCATTTTTCAGAGACACATATCAATGCTACGTGAATAAAGTGCAAACAGGATCCATAATAACATACGAAACGAAGACAGATTCTGAAGTAGCGAAGACAACGTAAATATTAGTGTTTTGAGCCTCAGACTAAATGTACCAGAATTTTTCTGCAACACATAAATATAGGCAGAGGCGATGAGATTACAAAGCAAGAAGGCGCAGTACTTAAAGTACAAGACTCGAATTTTGCGTAGTTAGAACATCAGGGTTTAAACTGTCAACTCTTTATCTTGGTTCAGTTTTAGCTTCCCTGAGTCACTTCACGTAACAGCAGTAAATGTTTCTTTTATATGTCTAAAACTGGTTGCTCCTCTCATTCTTCTTCAGTCTAGACTGAGCTCTCTCGCTTATGTCTCTGTAGACGAGATTCTAAACTTAGACCTAATAAACAGTCTTCTGAATGTATTTGTAAATTTTTAATTGAGTAAACAGGCCCAACAGAGTAATATACACGCGAGAAAAGCAGAAGATAAAATAACCACTGGTAGCCCAAGATGCGAAAATAAGAGGCTTACAAGAAACGAGAATGTTGTGCCAGAGGGAAAGATAGTCCACCATCGTCACAGGAGATTTTTACAGGGTACGACATGCAAAAACGAAGAAGTGAATCTGATTCGATACCAACGAATGTGACACTACGACACGATTTATTTTACTGAAAGTGGGCGAGTTGGTGGGGGCTTCAGAGGGGGGTTTAAGAACATGTAAGGTATCCAATTAGACGTGTGAATCCTATTAAACTGAAGAGCTATCGTTTTATTTCCTAGGAAGACGTTTCTTCGTTCTCAAGACGAAGGCACAACCTCATAAATTCCAGAACTATGACACGATTTTCTTAAGAATGATCACATCTAGGTGATTAACTAGAATAATTCAGAATAAATGGAACAAAAACTGTGGATGTACTAGGTGGTAATAAACTCCGTGCCAGAAGAGGATAATATTCACGAAGGAAAGGAAGAGTTAAAAAATGGCTCTGAGGACTATGGGACTAACTTCTGAGGTCATCAGTCCCCTAGAACTTAGAACTACTTAAACCTAACTAACCTAAGGACATCACACACATCTATGCGCGAGACAGGATTCGAACCTGCGACCGCAGCGGTCGCGTGGCTCCAGACGAAGTGTTAAAAGGTACCAAAATGTTTTCATGTTACTTATGTACGTAGAGAATGCTACTGATGTAATGGAAAGGTCAGCTTAATCGACTGGTAAGAGTACAAAGATAAACGGATGATGTGACTGATATGCTAAACCGAGGTGCCAATAATTTCAGTGCATCTTACTGAAGAAGGCCTACGTTAATTCCTGTTATAGTCATAGCCAGTATGATGATGTTTAGTTCGTGGCGCGCTCAACTACGCTGTCGTCAGCACCCGTACAAAGTCCCAATTTTTACAGGGTACAAGTTATACACAATCCACTCTACCCACTGCCACGAATGTTGATGATGATGAAATGATTAGGACAACACAAACACCCTGTCCCCGGGCAGAGAAAATCCATTGCTAGTGTACTCCTGCATCAGTAGTACTATAGAAGACGTAGACGAAATTTTGGTAAAAGTACAAATGATATAGAAAACGACCGAAAAGTTCATAAGTCAGTGCTTTTTCTCAACGTTTGAAGGGTTTCCTACTGCTGAACAGAAAATAGCTCTAATTAGCGTAACATGCAGGATAAATAATAAAGAAAAAAAGGAGAAGTAGTGAACAATTGCTGAGATGACAATAACAATTTACTTAACATAAACAAAAATATAAGACGTGATAGAATAAGAAGATATTTGTGTAAATGGTGTTGAGCAACAAATAAAATCAGCAAAATAAAACTAAAGCGTCCGATGAGGTTCCTGTCAGATTCTTTTCATAATCTGGAGCTAAGGTAGCTCCAAAGAGAAACGAGAAAGCGGACGTTTCTCGAACAACAGCCTGTGCCAAGTGATTTAAGAAAAGCTCGGGTCACACCTCTCGAAAAGAAGGATAACAGGAGTAGTCCACAAAGCTACCGTCCAATATCAATGACGTCAAGAAGTTTTAGAATCTTATAACATATACTGATCTCAAACATCATGAAGCGCCTCATTATTTCGTAATTTTTCTGTCTCTGATGCCTTGGAAATTTGAGTTCATACTAAAGGAATTGCAGATATTTCAATAGAAGACAAATTAATGAATGTGCAGCTCGAATTTAACTGTTTTTAAAGAAATGGCGTGACCATGTGTGTAGCAGTCAGATGGTGACCGTGGACGACGCAGTCCACTACAGACTGCCAACAACTAGAGCAGGACCAGCGGCTGTACTCCACACAAAACAGTCGTTACGAGTGTGATTTTAAACGTTTCAATCCAATTATGTATTGTTGAAACCATGCTTTTAGAAAGATTTCAGAACCGCTTTTATGAATTTTAGGATTTTTAAAACACATTTACGAATTTTATAAAGTTTTTAAAACCACTACTGTGAATTTTGGAAAGGTTATAGAATTAATAAAATAACTTAATGAGTACGGTGAAAAAATTTATATCTGTTCTCATACTGTCTGAAACTGATGTACGAATTATGTAAAACGTAAGTACTAATGTTATTGTCAAATACGAAGTATTTAATAAGGCACTACTGGAAATTAGCGAATGCATACTGGTGTCATACTATGATGACAGCGTGCAAGAATACGAAATTAAATGTACATGGTGCCTGAAGAACACTACGACCACCTACTGCTAACACATGACTCAGTGTAGTTGTTCATATTAAGGATACTTAACATTCGAAGCTGAACAACTGAGAATTGCTCATAATGTTATTTCAGTAATCTTTTCAGAACCACTCATATATTTTATAACCATTGTAACGATCTATTGTGATATGAAGATACAGACTGCCAGAAGCCGATATATGTAGTTTAATATTTGTATTTTACGTTTTGGCTAATGATAGACATTTAACGTAGGTAACGGTTCGGTAATGAACGCATTTGTTCGAAACTAATCAATGTTAACTCAAATAAACAATTAAACAAAATTATCAGTGCAAATAAGAAAAAAATAAAGAAATAACAAGATCATGGCTATTGATGTTTCTGCTAACGTAATAATGTAGGAATCCCACAAATAATGAAGTATTTAGAACTAAATGGCATCTTCCATGCGTGCTAATATTGACTCTGAATTTATCTATCGTGCGAAAACCGACTAGCGTTTTCTCACTTGAGAGGCTGAAAGACATAAATTAAAGAAATCAGGTATATGCATTATTTATTGACTTCTGAAAAGGTTTTGACTCGGTATGACGTCAACAGATATTACTAAATGTACAATTATAGGGCCTACCAAACAAAATTTGTGACTTGATTGAAGATTTGCCGGCCGATGTGGCCGAGCGGTTCTAGGCGCTACAGTCTGGAACCGCGCGACCGTTACGGTCGCAGGTTCGAATCCTGCCTCGGCCATGGATGTGTGTGATGTCCTTAGGTTAGTTAGGTTTAAGTAGTTCTAAGTTCTAGGGGATTGATGACCTCAGAAGTTAAGTCCCATAGTGCTCAGAGCCATTTGAACCAATTTTTGAAGATTTATTCGTTGGCAGGACGCAGCAATTATATAGCAACGATAGTTCAGGTATTCATGCCGACATCGTAAGCTAAAGATGAAGAGATAGAGAAAGTGTATGAAGATTGAAAAGGTAATACAGTACACAAATGGAGATGAATCTAATAATCATAAGGGACCGGAATGCAGTTGTAGGGGAAAGACCAGAAAAAATGGTTACAGGAGATTGTGGGCTTGAGACAAGGAATGAGGGACGAGAAAGACTAATCGAGTTTTGTAATAAATTTCAGCTAATAATAGGGAATAATCTGTTCAAGAACCACAAGATTAGGAGGTATACTTGTTGGAAATGGTCACGTGATACGGGAAGATTTCAGTTAGATTACATCATGGTCAGGCAGAGATTCCGAAATCAGACACTGGATTGTAAGACATACCCAGGAGCAGGTATAGACTCAGATCACAATGCAGTAGTGACGACCAGTAGGCTGAAGTTTAAGAGATTAGTCAGGAAGAATCAATACGCAAAGAAGTGGGACGCAGAAGTATTAATGAATGTCGAGATACGCTTGAAATTCTATAAGGCTATAGATACAGCTATAGGGAATAGTTCAGTAGACAGTACTGTTGAAGAGGAATGGACGTCTCTAAAAAGGGCAATCACAGAAGTTGGAAAGGAAAACATAGGTACAAAGAAGGTAACTGCGAAGAAACCATGGGTAACAGAAGAAATAATTCAGTTGATCAATGAAAGAAGGAAGTACATAAATGTTCAGGGAATTTCAGGAATAAAGAAATACAAGGCACTGAGGAATGAAATAAATAGAAAGTGCAGGAAAACTAAGACGAAATGGCTGCATGAAAAACGTGAAGAAATCGAAAAATAAATGATTGTTGGAAGAACGACTCAGCATATAGAAAAGTCAACCTTCAGTGAAATGAAAAGCAAGGACGGTAACATTAAGAGTGCAAAGGCAATTCCACTGTTGAATGCAGAGGAGAGAGCGGATAGGGTGAAAGAGTACACTGAAGGCCTCTATGAGAAAGGAGTGCTAGTTCTGCAAGGTTCGCAGGAGAGCTTCTGTAAAGTTTGGAAGGTAGGAGACGAGGAACTGGCAGAAGTAAAGCTGTGGGTACCGGGCGTGAGTCGTGCTTCGGTAGCTTAGTTGGTAGAGCACTTGCCCGCGAAAGGCAAAGGTCCCGAGTTCGAGTCTCGGTCGGGCACACAGTTTTAATCTGCCAGGCAGTTTCATATCAGCGCACACTCCGCTGCAGAGTGAAAATCTCATTCTGGAAACATCCCCCAGGCTTTGGCTAAGCCATGTCTCCGCAATATCCTTTCTTTCAGGAGTGTTAGTTCTGCAAGGTTCGCAGGAGAGCTTCTGTAAAGTTTGGAAGGTAGGAGACGAGGTACTGGCAGAAGTAAAGCTGTGGGTACCGGGCGTGAGTCGTGCTTCGGTAGCTCAGTTGGTAGAGCACTTGCCCGCGAAAGGCAAAGGTCCCGAGTTCGAGTCTCGGTCTGGCACACAGTTTTAATCTGCCAGGAAGTTTCATTTCAGCGCACACTCCGCTGCAGAGTGAAAATCTCATTCTGGAAATTCCATTGTTGTTTGGAAACATGAAATGGCCGCAAATGGTCTCCAAGTAGCCGAACTCAATCATTTCCAATCAATGACCCGTCCAGTTGGACCAGAGGACCCAACATCCAAGTCACGGCTCTCACTGTCCCTGACGCGAAACCGTTCCCTAGGCCAAAACGAACGGCCACGATGTGGATACTCGCCATGACTGCACACGCAGTCATTGCCAAAAAGCAGTCAGACAGCGTGCAGTTCCTCACGGACTTGTGGGAAGAGCACAAGAGGGCAAAACAACGCGCTGCATATCGTCAGACTTTCCACAACTTCCTGGAGATCCCGCTGACCGCCGCCTTCAGGGACGCCCTGTCTGCCGCCACGTGACGTGTCCGCCACCGCCACCACCGTTGCCGCCGCCGCCGCCGCTGCCATCGCCGCCGTCCACCGCCACAAACCCCCCCACGCCCTTGCCGCAGTCGCAGATGTCCTCCCACATCCCAAAAGCACCAACAGTGATGCGTGTGTTACAGTGCTAAAGTGCTTTTTATTAAAAAAAGAAAAAAAAAGTGACAGTGAAAAGTGATCGAACGCGTAAAAGTTTACAATATAGTGTCAATATAACCGTAGCTCCGAGTGTCCCTTTGTCTTTTGTGTTTTTGTGCTTTTTTTTTTTTTTTTGTTTTTTCTACCTTCCATCGTGTGCAATCGAGAGGTGTGCGAAACTGTGAGTACCACAAAACTATTACAGCCCTATCAGTACAACAAACTAGTGATTCACATAGGTCTGTCTTTCCACCACGAATAGTTTCCTCCTTTCAGTCTTCCTCACTCTCACGCACCACCGATAGTAAACTAGCTCTAAAATTGCACTCCATAATGCTTCCTAGTGTATTGCTCTTTGCTCAATCGAAAAAAAAAAATAGGTTTAATAATTCGCTAAAATAGAAATGTCCTTTTTCTTTTGTCATGGATTGTTTAATATGTTAAGATAGTTTTTCATGAGGGTTTCCCCTTTGGATACCACTTTACCCATCAAACAAGAGCTGACAACTGATACACTCGTTAATATTTCTATCAAACTGATTTCATGCCTAGTGCATGTCCCACTAAGGTCTCGTTTTTGAAGACCCAACGTAAAATGCCTCCCCCTTGTTTTCTAACACAAGATTTAAAAAGAGGATAGTAATAACACAACATTATTTTAAAATGAATAGAGCACATCCTCAACTCAAAACGTCTACAAAAATAATAACAATAATAATACCATAACTAGTAATAAGTAAAATTCCATAAAATAACTTTGTTTTCTTATATACTAATTATTCTCTGTAAATAACTAGATCGTACAATCAATGCTTACTCCATATTCACTCTGCCATACGTATAAATGTAGCGTACAAAGGCTCAGAAAAGCTAAAATTGCTAAACTACAACAATAAACGGTGCAAGAAACAACTAAAAAAAACCTCTGACTGACAGACTTTCGAAAAATATTAAAAAAATTAAAAAAAAAATACCAAATGAAATAATTACCTGGACAGTACAGTAACAGAAAAATAAAAATAAAGAATGAATTGTCTCGTCTCTACAAGTAAAATGTAAACTGTATTTTGTAAAACGAATTTGTTATTTTGTAAATAAAAGTCTATATACGTTAAAAAAAAAAAAAAGTCCATTCCATGTAAACACAGACCACACCATTATGCAGCCGCCACCAGCGTGCTGTGTCTTGTTGACAACTTGGGGCCACAGCCTCGTGAGCTCTGAGCCACACTCGAACATTACTATCAGCTCTTACCGTCTGAAATCGGAACTCATCTGGCCAGGTTACCATTTTCCAGTCGTCTAGGGCCCAACTGATAAGATCGCGAGTTCAGGAGAGGAGCTGTAGGAGATGTCTCGCTGTTAGCAAAGGCACTCGTGTCAATTGTCTGCGGCCGTAGTCCTTTGTCGCCAAGTTTCATCACAATGTCCTAACGGGTACGTTCTTCGTTCGCTCGTCATTGTTTTATGCCGCTATTTCACGCAATGTTGCTTGTCTGTTAGCAGCGACAACTCTATCCAAAAGCCTCTACTCTCGGTTGTTAATTAAAGGCCATCGGCCACTGCGTTGTCCGTGGTGAGAGTAATCCCTGAAATTTGATATTCTCTGCACACTCTTGACAATGTAGATCTCGCAATACCAAATTACCTAACGATTTCCGAAATGAAATGTCCCATGCGTCTAGCTCTAACTATTACTCCACGTTCAAAGTCTCTTAATTCCCGTCGTGAGACCATAATCACGTCGGAAACCTTTTCACACGAATCACCCAAGTACAAATGACAGCTCCGCCAATACACTTTCCTGTTATACCTTGTGTACGTCATACTACCGCCATCTTCATGTGTGCATATTGCTATCTTGTGACTTTTGCTATCTTAGCATATATACTAAAGAGTCAAAGAAACTGGTACACCTACCTAATCTCGTGCAGGGTTCTCGCGAGCACGCAGAGGTGCCGCAGCACGACGTGTCATGGACTCGACTAATGTCTGAAGTAGTGCTGGAGGGAACTGACACCACGAAACCAGCAGGGCTATCCATAAATCCATAAGAGTACGAGTGGGTGGAGATCTCTTCTTAACAGCACATTGCAAGACATCCCAGAGGTACTCAATAATGTTTATGTCTGGGAAGCTTGATAGACAGCGGAAGTATTTAAATTCAGAAGAGTGTTCCGGGAGCCACTCTGTAGCAGTTCTGGACGTGTGCTGTGTCGCATTGTCTTGGAGGAATTGCCAATGTCCGTCGGAATGCACAATGGACATGAATGGATACAGGTGATTAGACAGGATGCTTACATAAGTGTCACCTGTCAGTCGTATCTAGACTCATCAGGGTCTCACATAACTCCAACTGCACGCGCCTCAAACCATTACAGAGCCTCCACCAGCTTGAACAGTCGTCTGCTGACATGCAGATTCCATGGATTCATGGGGTTTTCTTCATAAGCGCACACGTCAATTCGCTCGATACAATTTGAAACGACACTCGTCCGACCAGGTAACATGTTTCCAGTCATCAACAGTCCAGAGCCTTCGGCTCCAAAAGCCCACATCGTCGATGTTTCGTTGAGTGGTTCTCACGTTGATACTTGTTGATGGCCTAGCATTGAAATCTGCAGCAATTTGCGGAAGGATTGCACTTCTGTCACGATGAACGATTCTCTTCAGTCGTCGTTGGTCCCACTGTTGCAGGATGTTTTTCCGGCCGCAGCGATGTCGGAGGTTTGATGTTTTACCGGATATTCACGGTACGCTCATGAAATGGTCGTACGAGATAATCCCTACTTCATCGCTACCTCGGAGATGCTGTGTCCCGTCTCTCGTGCGCTGTCTATGACACCACGTTCAAACTTTCTTAAATATTCATAACTTGCAATTGTAGCAGCAGCAACTGATCCAGCAACTGCGCCAGACACTTTGTAAGTAGACTGTTTATGTTTTCTCTATGTAAGTAGGCTGTTTATGTTTTCTCTATGTAAATAGGCTGTTTAGGTTTTTTTATGGTAACGCCACCTCTGTATGAAAATCACTGGCTGTGCTGTGTGCAGTCTGTGGCTGCTTTGCATTGTTGTCTGCCATTGTAGTGTTGGGCAGAGGCAGCTGGCTGTGAACAGCGCGTAGCGTTGCGCAGTTGGTAGTGTTGGGCAGAGGCAGCTGGCTGTGAACAGCGCGTAGCGTTGCGCAGTTGGAGGTGAGCCGCCAGCAGTGTTGGATGTGGGGAGAGAGATGGCGGAGTTTTGAAATTTGTCATGAACTGCTATATTTATATATGATGATATCAAGGTAAATACATTGTTTGTTCTCTATTAATATCTTTCATTTGCTAACTATCCCTATCAGTAGTTAGTGCCTTCAGTAGTTTGAATCTTTTATTTAGCTGGCAGTAGTGGCGCTCGCTGTATTGCAGTAGCTTGAGCAGCGAAGATTTTTGTGAGGTAAGTGATTTGTGAAAGGTATAGTTTAATGTTAGTCAGGGCCATTCTTTTGTAGGGAATTTTGAAAGTCAGATTGCGTTGCGCTAACAAAATATTGTGTGTCAGTTTAAGCACAGTCCCGTGTAGAATTGTTCAAAGGGGACGTTTCATATGTCGACCCTTAGCCGAGGATACCTCACTGGAGTCTTCTGATTTTTTCTTGTAGTTTGTGTATTTAGTGTAGATTTTGTTTATTGCTAGCGCGTAATTGTAGAGAGAATTTCCTTTGTAGTTGCAGTTTTTCATTGTTGTATAGTAAAACAGTTGTGGCATGCATGTAGATTTGCAGCAAGTATTTCGCAGCTGCGCTTGCAATTAACTAGATATTATTTTCAGTGCTATGTTAATGTGTTCTCTTATTTTTGATCTTCAAATTGTGTTTTTCTGTGTTGTCGTGTGAAATACTGTGACAATAATGGCGTGTGAAAAACGTAATACTAGGCTCCAAAGTAAACTGAGAAATGACAGTGAAGACGAAGGCAGTGTGTTAGCGCCGCAGAGTAATGAATTAACTGATGTTCAAAGTAGTAATTTGGTAATTGTGAATAGGGAAATGGAGCGGGCTGCAAACAATGGTGTAGACAGTGAAACAGGTAGTGAACAGGGAAGCATTATCGATCGATCGGTCGGCAACAGCTCGCCTCAGGAATCCGAAATGACAGGACACAATTTCGCAAATACTGTAGATTCAGGTTTTGGGTTATCACCGTTTTCTCAAATAAGTCAAGACGCATTTTCTGCTTGCAAAATGTGAATGTTGCCGGTGCAAATGCACTGCCGAAAAGCGTAGAGAAACAGATTCCAGACACTAATACATTATTATTGCAATTAATGCAACAAATGGAACAAAATCAGAGACAAACACAGCAAAAGCTTGAAAAGTTAGACACAATGGAACAACACCAGAGACAAACACAGCAACAGTTAGACACAGTGGAACAAAATCTCAAAAAGTTAGACTCATTGGAACAAACTCTCGAACAAACACGTGAGGATTTAACTGCTGAGTTACATAACATTGAATCGAAATGTCAAAAAGTCTGTAATGACGTAAAAACTCAAATTTGTGAGCATTTTCAACCTATTTTTTCGCGTCATGAAAATGCATTACAGAATCACGAAGCAGCCATAAAAGAACTGCAAACTATTGTTCATGAAAATCACAACACCTTGCAAGCTAAAATTGACTCAGTTGCATCTACCGATTCGGTTACGCAACTTGCAAAAACTCAGGATAACTTAAAGGACACAGTAGATTCGATTTCAACACAAATGGACACTCTGAAACTTGGTTCAGAAAAACACACTGAGGAAATGTGTTCATTATCAGAGAAAGTAGTTGAACTTTCGGATCAGCTAAATAATTTATCTGCGAAGGTAGATGATAATCTGAATGACGCAAAACCGGTAGTCTTTAATGACACAGAACAGAACGCACAAATTAGGAAACTGAAACAAAATCTGAATCAAATTGATACGCAACACCAAAGAGAAATCCGGGAAGTACAAGATCAGCTGACACAGGTAATACAAGAATTACGTATTTCAGAAGACACTCGCGCTCCAACACGGGAAGAGGGACTTAGAAACACGGAAAAGCCGCAAAATAATAACACAGGGCATTTCGGTAATTATGAAAGAAATTGGCAAGGTACACCGAATTTTGAGATGGAACGGCCGACACGACCTAACTATGACCGAGATGCTACTCGCCGACACGATGATTTTGACTATAAGCTGTTCATTACTACACGTAAATTCAAAACGTTTAAGAATTCTGCCAACGACATTCATCCACAAGCGTGGCTCCATCAATTCTCTCATTGTTTCCCTCCCAACTGGTCATTGGAGCACAGGTTAGAATTTATGTGTGGCTACTTGGAGAATGAACCAGCTGTAAGAATGCGATCGGTAATTCACGATTGCCACAGTGAAGGAGAGTTTTACCATGCCTTCCTCTCAGCATATTGGTCTCAAGCCACACAAGACCGTGTAAAACATAGCATCATAATGATGAAACGTTTCGAACAATCTGAATTTTCCAGTCTTATGAAATATTTTGAAGACATGTTGCATAAGAATCAGTATCTTTCAAACCCATACAGCCCCTCAGAACTCATCCGCATTTGCTTAATCAAACTGCCTGAACATTTACGACATATTATTTTGGCAGGACGTTGCAAAGACGACATTGAAGCATTTCAGGGACTCTTACAAGAATTAGAAATTGACACTGACAATCGCGGAACGCGAAACCAGGAATACAGCAATTACAGGTCACATCCGCCGCAATTCCGCGATGAAAGAAGTAATAACTTTACACGAAAAGGCTATTCTCACAACACAAATCGTGACCAAAACAGACACCACCCGTATGACAACCGTTGGCAGAGTAGTAATAACTACAGGGAAAGACCACCTCTCCGTGGTAATGACTATCACAGAGACAATAAGAGAAACAGACAATATGGGAACCAAAATAAATACTATCAAGGGAGACAGAATAATTTCAGACGCAACAGTTCAGCGCGCAGTTACGATTCAGGGAGAAATTCTCCACCACGTGACCGACACGAAAGAAACTGTGTAAACTACCGACAAAACGACAGACCTGAATTCCATCAGAACTGGCGAGCTTTAAACAGAGCTGGGCCCTCTCGGCAAGGCGAATTTGTGGAAGTTAGGCCTCCTAATCCCAGCAACGACGCGCGGCAACAAAGAGACAGACAATGACTCGCACCGCAGGCATACGCGTGCGCCCGCTGGCTCAGGGAAAAATAACATTGACGCTAACCTTGAGCAAAATTCCAGTATTCTTTACGGACGAATACCGCATGATAATTGCATTCAAGTTGAAACTCTGTGCACTAGGAAGAGTAAAGGTTTACACCACATTTCACATGTAAAACCGTTTATTGAAAGATAATCTGCTTTTTAACTTTGTCTTTGCCATAAAACGTTTCACTTCACGTTACTAGTATGCTTTAGAAACTGTTACCATGCAACAATGTTTGAAGTTCAATATCCAGCCAAGAACCAAGAGAAATTATTTAAACAGAAATTACGAATGCATTGTTATTGCGAACAGACGACACAGTGTAATTGTGTGTGTACATTCTTGCTTGTTAGTTGTACGATTAGAACATTTACCAGTACTGCTAATGAGATTTTAATGCAACATTTTGGTTACCTGAAAATACATTCTGTATTTAAAGTACTTTCTGTGAGATACCAGATGAGACAATAGTTAGTTTATGTGACAGCTACACGATTTTTATCACGACGCTACTAATGAGTGACAATTTACAATGTTGCTTTTGCGGTGTATCTGTTTTATATCTGCACAGTTTTCTGAATTCTTCTGGAAAGAAAAACATGTTTTAGTAGTAACTTTTGTGGTATAGCAACAATGAGACAGCCTTTTTCGTGGCACAACGATACGTTACTGTACAGTACTTTCCTCATCACGGCAATAAGCGTAATAACTAAGATATCTATACGCAAAGCATTTCACTTTTGTGTATCATGAGGTAAGTACATTGACTTTAGCAGAACTTTGCTTACAGAGGACGATAACTACGACAGTTCCACAGAATTATCTTACAGCAAGACGCGCATTTAGCGCTACAGGACACGCATTTGAGTGATTAATTTTGTACTTAAAACATTTATTTTTAAAGATATTTGAAGTACAATGATACAAAGGTTTTCTGTGATACATTTCATTCCATTGCTGTAATCTGTAACACCTGAGGGTATAATTGCATAAATCCTCAGGGGGGTACACACTTACTTTGTGTACCATGTGTTTGGCAAGCACAAGGAACCCTAGCTAATATGGTATTTGCTTATACAACTTTACACATCGGTACCATATTTCTCTAACACACAAATTACACAGCTATCTGATCATTTAACTGAGAGATAAACATGTTTTTTACTACGTCAGTGACACATGTTTACGTAATTACACCGTTGGATAACTTCACACTTATGAAACTGTATTTTGTCTGTACTTTGTAAACTGTTCATATTTTTTCGGAATCATTGTGATACTATGAGAGCTTTGAATGATGTATTTGGTATGAGATCATGATTTTTAAAGTACGTTTGAGGCAGCTGACACTTTTGACATGAGCAGAGAATTTTTTTAGGCTCAGAAATTATTGGAGGAAGTTACGACGATTTTGAGATTTGACTGAAGTGTTATGATGTTATTATTACGACGACGATGTGTATTATGTTGTTGAGGAATGTTTATTATGCTACGTATTTCTCACGATGAAATATTGAAGAAGTGTCGACGAATATGTATATGTATAATGAGGTAAGGAATAATGAGTAGTGTTTAGGGACTCTGATTTATGAAAAGGATGTTGGAAACCAAGAAACGTACTTTAAGAGTTATGAAATGTGTGTGTATATTCGTGAATGTATTACAATGCAGACGAAAATTTTTTTTGGACACTGTTATATCAATAGCATTTTGTTTCTACAGATTTGTAACGCAAATTCTTGACCTGTGAAATATTTTTATATGCGACTGTCTCTGTCGTAAATATTTCCGTAAGAAAGTTAACGGACCACCTACACATAATGCGTCGTGGGCACCCAGCTGTGTCAGACGCCTGGAGAAAAAGCCATTAGCGCGTGCCTTTCAGAGCACAGGAAAACACCTGGAGAACAAGCCATTAGGGTGTGCCTTCCATCGCTAATGCGACACCCTCGTTACTTGAAAACATATGATTACTCGCACTTTGTGCTAATTACTGAAATGCTTATGAATTGATGGGAAATATTCGTACATCTGCACACCTGATTACGACAAGCGTCTTTCTACGAGAGTTGAGAGCTACTAACTTATGAAATGTCACATGACTACTGAATGATATTTTTATACTTTGCTTTTCGTAGTTGCTTATTTCATTTGACATCTGTTTTCCAGCTGTGTTGCAGCATTGCTTTTATAAAATAAAATGCATTTGCTAATGTGAACACTTTCTGTCAACAGATCTATTAAATAATTATTTTATGATACACATTCTTTAAAAAAGGAGCACTTGGAAAGGAAAGAACAATAAGAAGGAACTAGTAACTGCATTCATAATTTTCTTTTCAAGTAATTGGTAACTTTTTGGTAGAATAACTTCTTGTGGTGCACCACTTTAATTACTTAGACATTAAGATGTGATTATACATTTCCCTTATCTGCATTGTTATCTTTAGTGTACTATTTTTTCTTCTGGCGCTATGTCATGTTTAGGTATAAGTTGCTGCTGTTTGCCAGGCATAGTGTTATTGAATTTGACTTTTGCTAATTTATACTGTAGCTTGCTTTGCAATTTTCCATTTTTTCCATTGCTGTTTATAATAATTGTTTTACGTGCTGCTGCATTGCCTCGTCCCTTAGTTTAGCATCTGAGCTCAGTAGATTTAAGTTAGCTTAAGAGGGGGTAGACTATATGAGAAACTGACTATGGAGAATAGGTAAAGAATGCATTGCGAAGTTATATAAAAAGGATTTGGGCCCAAATGAGTATTGTACAATCAGAAATAATTATTTTGAAAGAAATATGAACAGAATACAGAAAGCATGCTTGGATAAGATTTTTTTGGTGGAAGCAAAGGTTGAAATAAGACGAAAGATCTATAGAATGAAGTTTTGGGATGGACTGCAGTACCAAATGTTATACTGAAAACGAACCCTGTCCTTTCCTTTTGTATTATCCCACTATGTGTTTGTGTACCCTTGTGTATTTGTTTTCTTCCTGTCTCTGTGTAGTTTCATAGAATTTTTTTCTCTTTTAATATTAAGCTACATTCACTATGATGAGGAATACTGTTATCCTCAAATATAATTGGCATTAATAATATGTTATTTACTTTGTAAAGATGTTAGACATTATTCATTCTGTTTAAATGCTCATGTGTGAAGTTGATGTTTCAATAATTATTCTGATCTTCTATGTATGTACTCATGTCATAATTCCTGTAACACTGACGTATATGTCTATTTCTATTCTTTTGTAAAGCCCCTATTACTACAAATGTTATCTATATTGTTATGTTTTTAATGATGTATTGTGTACCTTTGTTATTGTATTCTCATGTTATAAAATTGTAATTGTTACCAGTTCTTCAAATTAAGTAACATTTCACTGCACACGTTTCTGTTGGTCATAGTATGTGGACAATATGTGAGAAGTAGGGACTGTTAGTGTTTGCACGTGTGTTAATAACTCAGCAAGGGACTGGATGACAGCATTGCTGGTTCTAAGGACAATTTCAAAAACTTTGTGAGTGCACAAGTGGTGGTTTATGGACTTGCTATATTATCCGCAAGACACTTCAATGGTGATTGTGTACCTGCACAGTCACAACAGATGGCTGCTGGCCATCTCTACAAGGACTACAGTGGGTCTGCATCTCTGGTGGCCCACCAATACCATTACCTCTACAAGGACTACAGTGGGTCTGCACCTCTGGTGGCCCACCAATACCATTATCTCTACAAGGACTACAGTGGGTCTGCATCTCTGGTGGCCCACCAATACCATTATCTCTACAAGGACTACAGTGGGTCTGCACCTCTGGTGGCCCACCAATACCGTAATCTCTACCAGGACTACAGTGGGTCTGCTCTGTGATGACTTACCTACCAATATTCTTCAAAACGTCGAATGACTCTGCTGTGGGTCAGCACGGTCTTTCCATTGGAAGGACAACACTACTTCTTCAAGACTGCATGGAAATCCACTACTTCCGGGTGCATTTTCTTTTACTGCTCAGACTTTGAGAAAAAACACTGCTATTCTACTGTTATGTACGATTAGGACTGTCTTTATGGACTGTGAGAAAATTTTAGCTTTTGACCAACATTGTATCAATAAGTGTGTGCATTTGATTTCTTTGTTATTGTAATTATGAAAAATTTTATCAAATCATTATTGGGCACTGCCCAAAAAAATTTTGTAAAATTTTTTGTGGGGAGCATGGGGGCTATGTAAGTAGACTGTTTATGTTTTCTCTATGTAAGTAGGCTGTTTATGTTTTCTCTATGTAAATAGGCTGTTTAGGTTTTTTTATGGTAACGCCACCTCTGTATGAAAATCACTGGCTGTGCTGTGTGCAGTCTGTGGCTGCTTTGCATTGTTGTCTGCCATTGTAGTGTTGGGCAGAGGCAGCTGGCTGTGAACAGCGCGTAGCGTTGCGCAGTTGGTAGTGTTGGGCAGAGGCAGCTGGCTGTGAACAGCGCGTAGCGTTGCGCAGTTGGAGGTGAGCCGCCAGCAGTGTTGGATGTGGGGAGAGAGATGGCGGAGTTTTGAAATTTGTCATGAACTGCTATATTTATATATGATGATATCAAGGTAAATACATTGTTTGTTCTCTATTAATATCTTTCATTTGCTAACTATCCCTATCAGTAGTTAGTGCCTTCAGTAGTTTGAATCTTTTATTTAGCTGGCAGTAGTGGCGCTCGCTGTATTGCAGTAGCTTGAGCAGCGAAGATTTTTGTGAGGTAAGTGATTTGTGAAAGGTATAGTTTAATGTTAGTCAGGGCCATTCTTTTGTAGGGAATTTTGAAAGTCAGATTGCGTTGCGCTAACAAAATATTGTGTGTCAGTTTAAGCACAGTCCCGTGTAGAATTGTTCAAAGGGGACGTTTCAACTTTTTCTCATAATAGGCGTTGCCGACCTCATTGCCGTATTCTGCCTGTTCACGTATCCCTGTACTTGAATACGAATGCCTATAAAAGTTTGTTTGGCGCTTCAGTGTATAAATGACCTTTGAAAAAGAAGACGTAATGCGTATAAATAGATGGTAAGGCTGGTTATTGTATGATTTGACGTTGGAAAGCCGTGACATGCACTTAATGTATAGGATCGTGCGTGTGGAGCGACTTCAAGTGGAACGATCACGTAGAGATTAGGAAAGACAGATGCCGGGCTGAGATTTATTGGAAAAATGTTGATGAAGGGCAGTGAACCTACGAAGACAGTAGCAAACAATAACACTCGTTCTGCCGATACTGGGAGTATTGCTTGTCAGTCTAATGCCGTTAGTACGTAGGATAGAGAGGATATAGAAAATATGCAGAGGAGAACACCGCTTTGAGTCACAAATTTGTTTATGGATGGCGAAGGTATCGCGGAACTACAGTGGCAAACGCGACAAGTTTACTGTTAAAATTTCGAGAGCATACGTTTCTAGACGAGTCAAACAATAAATTACTTCCCTATACCAACATCTCATAAAAAAATACCATGAAGCTAAAATCAGATTTATTCATATATTTAGCGTATAGCAGTACACATTGACTACAGTAAAAATACAAGAAAAAGAGCAGATATAAAACATAACGTACGCATAAATACAAATCATACATTAAACCGAAAAACAGTTTCTATACGCTAATGTTCCTATCCAGTCAAGCCATGAGAAGATTTTATGGATCACCCAGGTAGGCTATTAGTTTACGCCTCTCGATAATGTAATGTATGATCTGGTTCAGTGGTACATGATCATACCTGGGGCTGGACAGATAATTACATTTGTGCAGGTTTTATGCGCACACTCCGTTTGCTGCATGGGTGCGATTTTTTTGTTACTATTTTTGTTGTGGTTCGATGCATCTCTCCATGATACTCTATCCTGTGTATACCTCTTCACCCCCGGATAACTACTGCAACATACATACATCTGAATCTTCTTCCTATATTCCTCTCCCTACCCCCATGAACCATGGACCTTGAGGTTGGTGGGGAGGCTTGCGTGCCTCAGCGATACAGATGGCCGTACCGTAGGTGCAATAACAATGGAGGGGTATCTATTGAGAGGCCACACAAACGTGTGGTTCCTGAAGAGGGGCAACAGCCTTTTCAGTAGTTGCAGGGGCACCAGTCTGGATGATTGACTGATCTGGCCCTCAACACTAACCAAAACGGCCTTGCTGTGCTGGTACTGCGAACGGCTGAAAGCAAGGGGAAACCACAGCCGTAATTTTTCCCGAGGGCATGCAGCTTTACTGTATGGTTAAATGATGATGGCGTCCTCTTGAGTAAAATATTCCGGAGGTAAAATAGACCCCCATTCGGATCTCCGGGCGGGGACTACTCAAGAGGACGTCGTTATCAGGACAAAGAAAACTGGCGTTCTACCGAATGTCAGATCCCTTAATCGGGCAGGTAGGTTAGAAAATTTAAAAACGGAAATGGATAGGTTGAAGTTAGATATAGTGGGAAGTAGTGAAGTTTGGTGGCAGGAGGAACAAGCCTATTGGTCAGGTGAACACAGGGTTATAAATACAAAGTCAAATAGGGGTAATGCAGGAGTAGGTTTAATAATGAATAAAAAAATAGGAGTGCGGGTAAGCTACTACATACAGCATAGTGAACGCATTATTGTGGGCAAGATAGACACGAAGCCCATGCCTACTACAGTAATACAAGTTTATATGCCAACTAGCTCTGCAGTTGATGAAGAAATTGATGAGATGTATGATGAGATAAAAGAAATTATTCAGGTAGTGAAGGGAGACGAAAATTTAATATTCATGGCTGACTGGAATTCGAGAGTAGGAAAAGGGAGAGATGGAAACATTGTGGGTGAATATGGATTGGGGGAGAGAAATGAAAGAGGAAGCCGTCTGGTAGAATTTTGCACAGAGCATATCTTAATCATAGCTAACACTTGGTTCAAGAATCGTAAAAGAAGGTTGTATACATGGAAGAATCCTGGAGATACTAGAAGGTATCGGATAGATCATATAATGGTATGACAGAGATTTAGGAACCAGGTTTTAAATTGTAAGACATTTCCAGGGGCAGATGTGGACTCTGACCACAATCTATTGGTTATGAACTGTAGATTAAAACTGAAGAAACTGCAAAAAGGTGGGAATTTCAGGAGATGGGACCTGGATAAACTGACTAAACCAGAGGTTGTACAGAGTTTCAGGGAGAGCATAAGGGAACAATTGACAGGAAAGGGGAAAAGAAATACAGTAGAAGAAGAATGGGTAGCTCTGAGGGATGAAGTAGTGAAGGCAGCAGAGGATCAAGTAGGTAAAAAGACGAGAGCTAGTAGAAATCCTTCGCTAACAGAAGAAATATTGAATTTAATTGATGAAAGGAGAAAATATAAAAACGCAGTAAATGAAGCAGGCAAAAGGGAAACGTCTCAAAAATGAAATCGACGGGAAGTGCAAATTGGCAAAGCAGGGATGGCTAGAGGACAAGAAGAATATAATAATTCCTATCCCAAAGAAAGCAGGTGTTGACAGATGTGAAAATTACCGAACTATCAGTTTAATAAGTCACAGCTGCAAAATACTAACGCGAATTCTTTACAGACGAATGGAAAAACTGGTAGAAACCAACCTCGGCGAAGATCAGTTTGGATTCCGCAGAAATGTCGGAACACGTGAGGCAATACTGACCCTACGACTTATCTTAGAAAATAGATTAAAGAAAGGCAAACGTACGTTTCTAGCATTTGTAGACTTAGAGAAAGCTTTTGACAATGTTGACTGGAATACTCTCTTTCAAATTCTACAGGTGGCAGGGGTAAAATACAGGGAGCAAAAGGCTATTTACAATTTGTACAGAAACCAGTTGGTAGATATAAGAGTCGAGGGGCATGAAAGGGAAGCAGCGGTTGGGAAGGGGGTGAGACAGGGTTGTAGCCTGACCCTGATGTTATTCAATCTGTATACTGAGCAAGCAATAAATGAGACAAAAGAAAAATTCGGAGTATGTATTAAAGTCCATGGAGAAGAAATAAAAACGTTGAGGTTCGCCGATGACATTGTAATTCTGTCAGAAACAGCAAAGGACTTGGAAGAGCAGTTGAACGGAATGGACAGTGTCTTGAAAGGAGGATATAAGATGAACATCAACAAAAGCAAAACAAGGATAATGGAATGTAGTCGAATTAAGTCGGGTGATGCTGAGGGAATTAGATTAGGAAATGAGACACTTAAAGTCGTAAAGGAGTTTTGCTATTTGGGGAGCAAAATAACTGATGATGGTCGAAGTAGAGAGGATATAAAATGTAGACTGGCAATGGCAAGGAAAGCGTTTCTGAAGAAGAGAAATTTGTTAACATCGAGTATAGTGTCAAGAAGTCATTTCTGAAAGTATTTGTATGGAGTGTAGCCATGTATGGAAGTGAGACGTGGACGATAAATAGTTTGGACAAGAAGAGAATAGAAGCTTTCGAAATGTGGTGCTACAGAAGAATGCTGAAGATTAGATGGGTAGATCATGTAACTAATAAGGAGGTATTGAATAGAATTGGGGAGAAGATGAGTTTGTGGCACAACTTGACAAGAAGAAGGGACCAGTTGGTAGTACATGCTCTTACGCATCAAGGGATCACAAATTTAGCATTGGAGGGCAGCGTGGAGGGGAAAAATCGTAGAGGTAGACCAAGAGATGAATACACTAATCAGATTCAGAAGGATGTGGGTTGCCGTAAGTACTGGGAGATGAAGGCGCTTGCACAGGATAGAGTAGCATGGAGAGCTGCATCAAACAAGTCTCAGGACTGAAGACAACAATAACAACATATTCCTCTCTCGGTCTACCTCTATGACTTTTACCTACAACACCCTCCCCCCCCCTCCCCAAACTTCACTCCAGCATACTAAACTGGCGATCTCTTGATGTCTCAGAATGTGTCCTACGAACCGATCTCTTTTTCTGATCAGGTTGTACCACAAATTTCTTTTCTCGCCCATTCTACTCAGTACCTCCTCATTAGTTACGTAATCAACCCATCAAATCTTCAGCATTCTTCTGCAGCAACATATTTCAAAATATTCTATTCGCTTCCTGCCTAAGCTTTTCATCGTCCATGTTTCACTTCCATACATGGCTACACACCATAAAACTACTTCGAGGAACGACTTCGTGACACCTAAACCTATATTCGATGTTAACACATTTCTTTTCCACAGAAACGCTTTTCTTACCATTGCCATCCTACATCTCGTAACCTCTCTACTTCAACCATCGTGAGTTATTTTGCCGCCGAAATGGTAAAATTCATCTAGTACTTGAACTTCCGCGTTTCCTTATTTAATTCCCTCAGCATCACCTAACTTAATTTGGCTGTTTCCCATTATCCATATTTGCCTCTTGTTGATGTTAATCTTATGTCCTCCTTTCAAGGCACTATCCATTCTGTTCCACTGCTCTTCCAAGTTCTTCGCTGTCTCTGACAGAATTACAATGTCATTCGAAAACCTCGAAGTTTTTATTTCTTCTCCCTGGACTTAAACTGGTACACTAAATTTTTCTGTGGTTTCCTTTACTGCTTGTTCGATGTACAGATAACATCGGGGATAGACTACAATCTCGTCTCACTCCCTTGTCAACCACTGCTTCCCTTCAATGCCCCCTCGACTGCCATCTGTTTTCTGCAAAAGTTGTAAACAGTAGTACAAGTTTATATGCCAACTAGCTCCGCATATGAGGAAGAGATTGATGAAATGTACGATGAGATAAAAGAAATTATTCAGATAGTGAAGGGAGACGAAAATTTAATAGTCATGGGTGAATGGAATTCGACAGTAGCAAAAGGAAGAGAAGGAAAAGTAGTGCGTGAATATGGAATGGGGGTAAGGAATGAAAGAGGAAGTCGACTGGTAGAATTTTGCGCAGACCATAACTTAATCATAGCTAACACTTTGTTCAAGAATCATGAAAGAAGGTTGTATGCATGGAGGAGACCTGGAGATACTGTAAGGTTTCAGATAGATCATATAACGGTAAGACAGAAATTTAGGAACCAGGTTTTAAACTGTAAGACATTTGCAGGGGCAGATACGGATTCTGACCACAATCTATTGGTTACGAACCGTAGATTAAAACTGAAGAAACTGCAAAAAGGTGGGAATTTAAAGATGAGACCTGGATAAATTGAAAGAACCAGCGGTTGTAGAGAGTTTCAGGGAGAGCATTAGGGAACGATTGACAAGGACGGCGGAATGAAATACAGTAGACGAAGAATGGGTAGCTTTGAGAGATGAAATATTGAAGGCAGCAGAGGATCAAGTAGGTAAAAAAACGAGGTCTAGTAGAAATCCCTGGGTAACAGTAGAAATACAGAATTTAATTGGTGAAAGGAGGAAGTATAAAAATGCAGTAAATGAAGCAGGCAGAAAGGAATACAAACGTCTCAAAAATGAGCTCGACAGGAAGTGCAGAGTCACTAAGCAGGGATGGCTAAAGGACAAATGTAAGGATGTAGTGGCATATATCACCAGGGGTAAGATAGATACTGCCTACAGGAAAATTAAAGAGACCTTTGGAGGAAAGAGAACCACCTGTATGAATATCAAGAGCTCAGATGGAAAACCAGTTCTAAGCAAAGAAGGGAAAACAGAATGGTGGAAAGAGTATATAGAGGGGCTATACAAGGGTAATGTACTTGAGGACAATATTATAGATTATGGAAATGAAGAGGACGTAGATAAAGATGAAATGGGAGATATGATACTGCGTGAAGAGTTTGACAGAACACTGAAAGGCCTAAGTCGTAACAACGCTCCGGGAGTAGAGAACATTCCATTAGAACTACTGATAGCCTTGGGAGAGCCAGCCCTGAAAAAACTCTACCATCTGGCGAGCAAGAGGTATGAGACAGGTGAAATACTCTTAGACTTCAAGAAGAGTATAATAATTCCAATCCTGAAGAAAGCAGGTGTTGACAGGTGTGAAAATTACGGAACTATCAGTTTAATGAGTCACGGCTGCAAAATACTAACACGAATTCTTTACAGACGAATGGAAAAACTGGTAGAAGCCGACCTCGAGGAGGATCAGTATGGATACCGTAGAACTGTCGGAACACGTGAGGCAATACTGAGCCTACGACTTAGTTTAAATTAAGGAAAGGCAAACATACGTTCCTAGCATTTGTAGACTTAGAGAAAGATTTGACAATGTTGACTGGAATACTCTCTTTCAAATACAGGGAGCGAAAGGCTATTTACAATTTGTACGGTCGAGGGGCATGAAAGGGAAGCAGTCGTTGGGAAGTGAGTGTGACAGGGTTGTAGCCTATCCCCGATGTTATTCAACGTGTACATTGAGCAAGTAGTAAAGGAAACAAAATAAAAAGTCGGAGTAGGAATTAAGAAGAAATAAAACTTTGAGGTTTGCCGATGACATTGTAACTCTGCCAGAGACAGCAGAGGACCTGGAAGAGCAGCTGAAGGGAATGGACAGTGACTTGGAAGGAGGATATAACATGAACATCGACAAAAGCAAAACGGGGATAATGTAATGTTTTCGAATTAAATCGGGTGATGCTGAGGGAATTAGATTAGGAAAAGAGACACATAATGTAGTAAATGAGTTTTGATATTTGGGAAGCAGAGTAACTGATGATGGTCGAAGTAGAGAGGATATAAAATGTAGACTGGCAATGGCAAGGAAAGCGTTTCTGAAGAAGAGAAATTTGTTAACATCGAGTATAGATTTAAGTATCAGGAAGTCGTTTGTGAACGTATTTGTATGAAGCGTGAAACATGGCCGATAAACAGTGTAGACAAGAAGAGAATAGAAGCTTTCGAAATGTTGTGCTACATAAGAATGCAGAAAATTAGTTGGGTAGATCACATAACTAATGAGGAGGTATTGAATAGGGTTGGGGAGGAGTTTGTGGCACAACTTGACTAGAAGAAGGGGTCGATTGTTAGGACATGTTCTGAGGTATCAAGGGATCACCAATTTACCATTGGAGGGCAGCTTGGAGGTTAAAAATCTTAGAGGGAGACCCAGAGATGAATACACTAAGCAAATTCAGGAGGATGTAGGTTGTAGTAGGTACTGAGAAATGGTAAAGCTTGTGCAGGATAGAGTAACATAGAGAGCTGCATCAAACCAGTCTCTGGACTGAAGACCACAACAACAACAACCTTCAGAATTTCAGAGAAAGTATTCCAGTTAACAATGTCAGAAGTTTTCTCTAAGTCTAGAAGTGATATAATATAATATTATATTTGGCTTTTATTAACCTTTCTTTCAAGAGAAGTCATAGGGTCAATATTGCCATGGAGTTCCTATATTTCTCTGAAATCCAATCTGATCTTCCACGATGTCGGCTTCTATCTGTTTTTTCATTCCTCTGGAAAGAATTCGTGTCAGTATTTTGTAACGTTGACTTATTAAATATTCACACCTGTCAGCATCTGATTTCTTAGTAATTGGAACTACCACATTCTTCTTGAAGTCTGACAGTCAACTGTCTCATATATTTAGCACACCAGATGTCATGATTGTCTCTCCCAAGGCTATCAGTAGTTCTGACAGAATGTCGTATACTACTGGAGCTTTTTTTTCGACTTTGATCTTTCAGAGCTTTGTCAAATTCTTCTCACAGAATCATTCTCCCATCCCATATTCATTTACGTCCATTTCCTCTCCCTTGGGTAGACTCTCTATATATTATTTCTAAATTTGTACCAAGGTAGGGATTCGAAACAGGGTCTCCCGCTCACAAGGCATATTGGCTAACGACTAGGCTATCCTGACACAATGTCTTAGCACATCTGCACCGACTACCGTAGCACGCTCTCCTCCTCGGTTCAAATGCCCATACACTCCTTAGCCCCTCTAGACTCCAACAACATTGCAGAGGCTTTCCAACTCTATTGGAACAGCACGTCAACATCGAATGAAGCGGGGAGTCCTGCCTGAAATCCAGGCACATGTACTTTTATCAAATGAAACTGCATGGTTCCATAGTCTCAAACATCTATGATGTGTATATGCAAACTGAAGCGACGATTGAAAATTTGTGCCAAGGCTAAGATTCGAATCCAGATTTCTTCTTCACAAGGCAGACATAGTTTCATTAGGTTAAAGCACCTATGCTTAGCTTTCAGGCAAGGTCCACCACTTCGTTAGATGCTGAGGTGCTATTCCAGTGCAGCGGGAAAGCTCTGCAGTGCTATTCGAGTTTAGGGTGAATATGTGTGGGCTGAGGCCGGAGTAGGAACTTGGATTGGAGATCTACCAGACTGTCATCCATCATGTTGTATGTAAACACGCCACTGGTTGGTAATAAGTGAATACTATGTTTTCATTCCACTTAGCGCGCATAACGCAGTTTGAATACGACCTGTAAGGAAACGTGCTATCACTCACCAAATGCTTCGACTTCAGAAGAATTGCTGCCATCAATATTCCTAAAATATTCCAATGGGGCAGGAAGGGGACCTCTATCTTAGAACAGACAACAACTACTCCCTGTAATTGTATTTACTAGAATCACTTTTGCACATGTTAGGTCATTACAATGCACAAGAGCACTCTCAGGTATTCCCTGTTCGGAAAAGGGGATCCTGGAATTAAATGTCTCAAATAACATAAAACATAAAATATCAATAATATCACAAAATTCAGGATCGTAAAAACCGAGCGAGGTGGCGCAGTGGTTAGACACTGGACTTGCATTCGGGAGGACGACGGTTCAATCCTGCGTCCGGCCATCCTGATTTAGGTTTTCCGTGATTTCCCTAAATCGCTCCAGGCAACTGCCGGGATGGTTCCTTTCAAAGGGCACGGCCGACTTCCTTCCCCGTCCTTCCCTAATCCGATGAGACCGATGACCTTGCTGTCTGGTCTCCTTCCACGAAACAACCAACCAACCAGGATCGTTAATTATCTTAACTGAGAGAAAAACTCTCTGGTGGAAGACTATCCTAACGCCCAGCTGAACAATATTACCAATTCTAACAAATTTTATTCTTTCCCCTCAAATGTTAAACAAACGTGGGCATAGAAGGCATGAAGGAAATCCGATAATTTCCGTAAATAGTACAAAGAGGAAAGATCTTCCTACTTTGAGCTTCGTACCACTGGAGTAAAACCTGGCTTGCGACACGACGTTTACATTTAATGCCTGTTGCGTTCTTTCCCTTGTGTCGCACAGCGTCGTCGGCTTAGCTGTCGCCTAGTATCGTCGGATCTGTATCAAATCCTATACGAGCCTCGCTGATTCGATATCAGCAAACTGGCCCTACGTTCTCGTGAAGCGATAAACGTAAATTTCGCCCTGGTCTGCTTTTAATGGCTAAGCACACGTGCAAGGCTGGCGCGCGGTGTGTTACTCTGCCTTCGCTGTTCTCGCAAGAATTTAACTATACAGGGTGAGTCACATAACGTTACCGCAGGATATATTACGTAAACCACATCAAATACTGACGAATCGATTCCGCAGACCGAACGTGCGGAGAGGGGCTAGTGTAATTGGTTAATACAAACCATACAAAAATGCACGAAAGTATGTTTTTTAACACAAACCTACGTTTTTTTATATGGAACCCCGTTAGTTTTGTTAGCACATCTCAACATATAAACAAATACGTAATCAGTGCCGTTTCTTGCATTGTAAAATGTTAATTACATCCGGAGATATTGTAACCTAAAGGTGACGCTTGAGTACCACTCCTCCGCTGTTCGATCGTGTGTATCGGAGAGCACCGAATTACGTAGGGATCCAAAGGGAACGGTGATGCACCTTAGGTACAGAAGAGACTGGAACAGCACATTACGTCCACATGCTAACACCTTTTTATTGGTCTTTTTCACTGACTCGCATGTACGAGTACATTACCATGAGGGGTGAGGTACACGTACACACGTGGTTTCCGTTTTCAATTACGGAGTGGAATAGAGTGTGTCCCGACATGTCAGGCGAATAGATCTTCAATGTGGTGGCCATTATTTGCTGCACACAATTGCAATCTCTTGCGTAATGAATGTCGTACACGCCGCAGTACATATGGTGTAAGGTCGCCGCAGGCTGCCACAATACGTTGTTTCATATCCTCTGGGGTTGTAGGCACATCACGGTACACATTCTCCTTTAACGTACCCCACAGAAAGAAGTCCAGAGGAGTAAGATCAGGAGAACGGGCTGGCCAATTTATGCGTCCTCCACGTCCTATGAAACGCCCGTCGAACGTGTACCTCACCCCTCATGGTAATGTACATGTGCGTCAGTGAAAAAGACCAATAAAAAGGTGTTAGCATGTGGACGTAATGTGCTGTTCCAGTCTCTTCTGTACCTAAGGTCCATCACCGTTCCCTTTGGATCCCTACGTAATTCGGTGCTCTCCGATACACACGATCGAACAGCGGAGGAGTGGTACTCAAGCGTCAACTTTAGGTTACAATATCTCTGGATGTAATTAACATTTTACAATGCAACAAACGGCACTGATTACGTATTTGTCTATATGTTCCGATGTGCTAACAAAACTAACGGGGTTCCATTTAAAAAACGTAGGTTTGTGTTGAAAAACGTACTTCCGTGCATTTTTGTACGGTTTGTATTAACCAATTACACTAGCCCCTCTCCTCACGTTCGGTCTGTGGAATCGATTCGTCAGTATTTGATGCGGTTTACGAAATATATCCAGCGGTAATGTTAGGTGACTCCCCTGTATTGGCTCTCTTCGTTCTCCGCTCAGGAGCCTGCTCTTGACTGAATTTTGGAGCCGGGTGAACAAAGTGTTCACACCATTATGTCTCTTTGCCTATCGTCAGGTCAGAGAGGGATGCTCGCCGACCACACTCTACGACGTCTCAAGGAAAAATACCAATTGCGGTGGGCAATTGCGCGTCTCCTCAGCCCAGCTTCACTTCCCTCTACAGTGGGATTGGACACTGGATGGAACAGCCAATGGCAGTCGCTCTTTCATTTCTAGTGGCCATGACTGCCCAATCAACATGTGCTTAATACGTGCAGTGTCGTATAAATGGCTGGCTTTCAAGTGAACAGCCATGTTTGTTATCCCTCTTATTAACACTCTCCTCACGCGCCGCTTACGTGATATACTGTTCTTCCTCCAGTTCTCTGCCGTGCCCGTCACCCGCGATTGACCTTGACTATGCTGCAGTTCTGCAGCCCATTGTGTCACAGCGTGACTAAGAACTGGCTTCCCCTCCAGTGATGCTTCCACCCTGTTTCTACCCAACTTAAACA